>NW_027509220.1:725000-865000 GCF_051911475.1 Siphateles boraxobius
ATTAATCTTAACATTTACTAATATGTTATTGAAATCAAAAGTTGTATTTGTTAACATTTGTAAATGCACT
Source organism: Siphateles boraxobius (assembly GCF_051911475.1). Lineage (NCBI taxonomy): Eukaryota > Metazoa > Chordata > Actinopteri > Cypriniformes > Leuciscidae > Siphateles > Siphateles boraxobius. Next base: position 725,071 of record NW_027509220.1, read on the forward strand.
GTGAACTAACATGAACAAACAATGAACAGCTGTATTTTTATTAACTAACATTAACAAAGATTAATAAATACTATAACAAATGTTTTGCTCATTGTTAGTTTTTTGCTAGTTAATACATTCACTAATGTTAACTAATGAACCTTATTATAAAGTGTTACCATGCCACATTTGGTATTTGGGAGAATTTTAATGGTCATGAAAATAATATCACGATGCAGTATAAAGAAACGTCCACAGTTTTCACAGTAAAAAAACCCTATTCTTTGATGTGTCAGCTTTATTCAAACATGATCTTTCCCTCCTGCAGAGAAGAGGACACATATGGCATTCAGATGAGTTCACCTCTGATTAGGGAATTATGTAAGGATAGCCTCTTTGCTATTCCTCTATGTTGATACAGCAGTTTTCAGAATTTTCCTCACGTTTGCGTGCATTCGTGAGCTTCAGCACAAGAATAGTTTAAACAACCGGATCAGAAATATAGTGTTGAATAACTACAGAGAAAAAGAGAGTGTGTGTGTGTGTGTGTGAAGAGTGTCTCTCTGACCTTAAGTAGTTGTGAGGGTTTTAAGGTGAGGTGCTTTGCCTGTTGTGACGTTTGATGTTAATGTTGGGATTGGGCAGATTATCCGTTCCATGCTTTATTATGCCCTCAGTGCCCACCCAGAGAGAGAGAGAGAGGAGAGAGAGAGAGAGAGAGAGAGAGAGAGAGAGAGAGAGAGAGAGAGAGAGAGAGAGAGAGAGAGAGAGAGAGAGAGGCTTCCTGTGCTGATCGAGATTAATTGGTCAACTACAAACAAAAGCATGCACTGAGAGCAAAGATTATGTGCAGTGTTGGGGAAAGTTACTTTTAAAAGTAGTGCATTACAATATTGCGTTACTCCCCAAAAAAGTAACTAATTGCAATTACTTTAGCGTTACTTTTTCTCATCTGGGCTGGGCTTGCTTGTTTGTTATTTAATAACAACAAAAAAGTAATACTTTTGGCAAATGTAAAGACCCTTTCACACCAAAAGTGAAACGAATGAGCATCAAGCTGAAGGAAATGCATATTTACACGTGAACAATAGAGAGCGCCGCTCAAACTAACCGCAGCTGTGCTGCCATTCTGGATTAAAGAACAATAGGATACAGGAGAAGGAAGTTCAACAATATCTAAATCTAATCTAAAGTAATTTTTGCTTATTAGTATGGTTGAATTAGATTATTGAAGGTCAGCAACAAAGACTTTGGTTAATTAAGTGAGATTAAATACATTAAGTAATTTTGTGTCATTTAATATAGTTCATTATAAAAGTTTTTTGCGTAAAATTCTGAGATTGTACTTTTTTTATTCATTTTGAGAAATACTGAATGTTTTTGTGCAAGTGAGATGAGTAAATGCATGTTCACATTTAGTCTAGAACTAAAATAAGCATCATGTTTACACAGCGCACACAACACCTCCGCACGTTATTTCTCTCAACATTGGGGACAGGAGAGCTGTCAGTCAATAAATGTGAAAACGTAACTAGCGTTACTTATTTGAAAAAGTAACTAGCTTTACTTATTTGAAAAAGTAACTTAGATATTTTGTTGTAAATTGAAAAAGTAATGAGTTACTTTACTAGTTACTTGAAAAAGTAATCTGATTACGTAACTCAAGTGACTTATAATGAGTTACCCCAACACTGGTTGTATGTGCAGGGTTTAGGAGCCAGCGGGAGGATGAGTCCGTGTTCCACCCTGACCAGCAGCACCGCCTCTCCTCCGGCCTGCAGTCCCTGCTCCACCCTCCCGTCAGCTCCGGGACAGCCCGTCACCAGCCCCTCATCCACCCTGGAGAGCAGGGACAGTGGCATTATCGGTAAGAGTCTTTACTGCTTTTCAAAGAAGTCTCTTCTGCTCACCAATGCTGCGTTTATTTAATACAAAAAAAAAAAAGAAATTAAAAAAAAAAGTATTTGTTTATAAAGTATATAGTATTTGGAAAAAAAGTAATGTTGTGAAATATTATTACGATTTAAAATAAACATTTTCTATTTGAAAATATAGTCAAATGTAATTTATTCCTGTCATCAATGTATTCCTCCAGTCTTCAGTGTCACATGATCCTTCAGAAATCATTCTAATATAATGATTTGTTGCTCAAGAAACATTTCTGATTATTATCAATGTTGAAGACAATTGTGGAAATTGTGATACATTTTTGGTCAGGATTTTTTGATGTATAGAAAGTTCAAAAGAACTTGTTTTAATTTTCGAAATTTTTGTAATAGCATTTATTTGAAATAGGATATTTTGCAACATTATAGATGAGAGAGAGAGAGAGAGAGAGAGATGCAGTAGAACTGATTTACGTACGCTGTTTGTGAAATTACATTCTTTCAAATTATTATTATTGTTTCCCTCAATACAAGTCAAGTCAAGTCAAGTCACCTTTATTTATATAGCGCTTTTTACAATACAGATTGTATCAAAGCAGCTTCACAGTGATAACATGAAAATAATATAACAGAGTTTGTTTCTAAAAGAAAATTGAGTCAACGTCCACCTTAAGTAAGGCAGATCAATAATATTATTGAATATTAAATGTCCCCAACTAAGCAAGCCAAAAGCCAAGGCAACAGTGGCAAGGAACCAAAACTCCATCAGGTGACAGAATGGAGAAAAAAACCTTGGGAGAAACCAGACTCAGTCGGAGGGCCAGTTCTCCTCTGGCCAACGAAGGAACAGTGCATGATTTATGATTCGGGCAGCATTACAAGTCAGATTGGATCGGAACATTTAGAATATTTATCCATTTCCATCTTTTGGAAGTCCAAGTAATCACGCCGGTGTTGAGACGAGTTGTTGAGGATCAGTGCCGTCCACCATAGAGGGTCCATATCGCCGGTGTTGAGTCGTCTCTTCACAGGCTTTGTGATTGGGGTATCTGAAGTCTCCGTGAAAGGCTGGATACAAACTGGAGCTGACGAACGCCGTTTTTCTCGGGACTCGCGTCCCGAGATAACAGCAGAAAAGCAAAAAGGGAAAATAATTAGCGTAGCTGCTGTTCATAATGATTCATAATGATTCAATACAAGCGTGAAGCTTATGGTAAAATTATGCACAATTTTAGCAATCACCGAAATTCAGGCCCTGAAAAGATTGATACTTAACACCCAATCAAAACAATGTCCGCTTGCACAATATTGCAATATTTTAAGACCGCGATATTAGAAGATTAAATTCAGTAAGCCGTGTTATATATTTTTCACATCAAGTGTTTTAGTATATTCTGCTGTTTAAGTGTGTTGAAGGCTGTACATGTGGATCGCAAGTCCACAACTTCATCTAATTTCTCTACCTTTGAGATGTGATCTAAATATTAATGCTTGAAACAGATGTGAACCTGACAGGCCCTCCAGGTCTCTGCACCTGTCACACGACTGAAAACTATGAATTAGTGTGTTCAAACTGGTGTAGTGCACTACGAATGCTCAGATAATACACTTGTTTTCTTAAAAACAACAACAACAACAACAATTCTGAGACAAAAATGCAATCCCACTTGCTGCTATTAGTGTTGCAAAACCGACACACTTCAGTTTTAAAGATTTTTTGGTAACACTTTGTAATAAGGTGCCATTAGTTAACTACCATTAACTATCAACGAACAGTACATTTGTTACAAAATCTTTTTTAATGCTAGTTAAGAAGAATACAACTCATTTGTTAGCACTTGTTTGCTCAGGTCAGTTTAATTTGATTTAAATATTAACAGATAAACCATTTGATTTTAAAGTGAGTCGTCAGCAATTCCAGTCTCACTTCCTGTTACATAACAATGTAACAATGTAACAAATTTGCATAATGACAGTCTATGCTCTTCATTGGCTGCCTGTGATCGACGTCTAACTTTGACCCGCCCTCAAAAGCTATCGTTATAGCTGAGACTGGAAGAGTTTGGTTTGTGTTGTCGACATTTGCGTCTTTGCTGCACTTCAACAGGATGAGGTCTCACGCTGGAATTGATATGGAAAAACTGACGCCATCCTTCATATCACTGTGCATCAAGTGCTGAGGAAGAGCTAAAATTCAGATATGGTGATAGGCGTTTTATTTCCGACATGCGCTGTAAGAGGTCGACCAATCACAACAGACCGGGCCTTTTGACCAATCAGAGCAGTAAGGAGGGTTTAGAGAGACTGAATCTTTGAACAAACCGTTTTCAGACTCTTTGGCTAAAGAGGTGATGTACAATGTATATAGTAAGAAAATTAAAGTGTTTTTTGACCTTGGATGCCTGTAAACCTGTTGTAGGAGACTCCAAAACGACATTAGGAACCTTTCAAATGGCATAATAGGACAATTTATTAATGTATTAGTAAATGTTGAAATTAACATTAAGTAAGATTAATAAATGCGTTATAAATATTTATTATTGTTAGTTCAAGTGAAGTATTGTAGTTAACTAATGTTAACAAATGGAACCTTAATGAAGAGTTACCAATATTTTTGAGTCTCTAAAGCTCTGTGTTTTTCACACATATCTTAAGATAATGCAATGAAAGTCAGTCCAAATGATGCTTGCAAAACTGAGCAGTTCTGCAAGAGCTTAATTGCTGCAATCACTTTTCATACAGTATACTCCAATCCAGCTCCTCCAGGGAAATTATCCTTTCTAACAGGATTTTCTTGTCACATCTTTACACAAAAATAACATGTGAACTGTAAGAAGCACAAATCTTGACAGCTCCTCTTGTTCATTCTGCCTTTTTTCCCAGCCACCCTGACCAGTTACTCGGAGCCGGTGGACAGGAGCGGGAAACACGGCGATGGCTCTCGAGGCAGTAGTCTGAAGCTCTGGCACTCACACAGATCCACACTAGACTCCAGCCTGTACCGTGTGGACGAGAACATGGCCGCCTCCACCTACAGCCTCAACAAGATCCCTGAGCCAAGCTCCGCCCACTATTCCTCTCACCCCACCCCACTCTACCTCATGCCCCGCCCTAACTCAGTGGCCGGTGAGTCTTAAGCCCCGCCTCCTCTGTTTATGGATGTTTGTGTGCTGTTGTTCATTCTATCTCTTTATCAATCATGATTGTGATATCCTGATATGCACAAAACAATCCCACTGCTTTGGGAACAGCTTCCTTTGGCAAATCCCAAACACACAAATCATGAACGTCATGTTGATCACTGGGAAACATTCAGATTATAAGCATTAGATCTGTTTCAGTTCATGACTTTTGGATTTGAATTGAATTAAAGTTGGAATTTGCAACTTTTTTGTTCAAAATTAACAAAATGTGAATAATGAGTCAATAGACTATCAGTCCTTCTTTCAAAACGTGTTTTTGTCTTACCCTGATTCACTATGGTATGGATGTTATATAAGGGTTAATATTTTAGACCAAGCATGATGCATTACACGCAAAATTGGCAAACGCTGACGAGTGAGAGGTGAGAGTCTGCTGACAAAAAGAGAATGCGATAGAGCTCGTAATAAAACAAGAATCAACATTGCTTGGCTTTTCGGAGATGGCGAGAACTGAGGGATTTGAAATGTTGTAAAAGCGACGTTGAGATGGCATTGTAAGTATTTTATTGAAGAGATAAATTTCCATATGAAGCTTTCTAAGAGAGTTCATTGTGGCTTATTTCATAAAAGCTATTATTTCATAAAAGCTATTGTTGTAGCTGCTGTACTGGAATTTATTTTCAAGGAAGTACCGTGTCCATTAATGGGTAAAGTAACGTCTTCAGCTAGTCAGCTTGAGATCCTTTCCATTTAAACTGGTTATATCTCAGTAGTGAATGTTTTATGAGCAATATGATAAACGTATTCATCCGGACAGTCACGCATAACCAAAACAATGTTCTTCTGCAAAATGCATGCAGTTTAACCGTTAGAGGGCCAAATGTTACATAGTGCACCTTTAACCACAGACAACAGGAAGTTGAATTGGAATGAGAGGAAATATGAAAGGAAAAAGTCGTACAACAACAAAACACACAAGAACAGGTGTTCTGTTTAAGGTTTGCTTTGTTCATAAAATAAGAATTAATAAAATATTCATAAAATACGTAACATTTTTAAGGTTGCAATTATTTACATTTATTTATAATGTATTATTGTTGTAGTATTTATTATTTTTCACATTTATATTAATGTTCTATAATTTTATATAAAATGCTAAAACATTAATTCAACAAATAAATGTACAATACATTTAATGCAAATAAATGTTTGATGCAACCTAAAAACATTAATTGTTTAAAAAGCAACCTATAAAATTTTACATATTTTTGAATATTTCATTTTACATAATTATAATAACAATTATAATAATTCATAATCTATTACTTTTGTTGTTGTTGTTTTAAATAGCCCACATTTCTGTGGTTAATTCGTACTGAGAAATGAAATGTTTCTTTAAATGTCATTCAACTTCCTCATATTTTATTCATAAGGAATTTGAAAGGCATTGTTGATTCATTATGAATGGCTCACAGGTTAATGCACTCTCCACTGTCCAATCCGGTAACACCATTACAGCTTCAGTCTCACTCTCAGTGCATTTCCAGTTCAGCTCAATCATACAAGTGTGTTCACTCGCAGCCACTCATTGCCATCAAATAGCAGTTAGTGATGGAATCAGCCCGGGTCATAAACTATATGTTTTAGCTCTGCACTGCCGGGGTGGCGTTAACAGGAGATAAGAGGCGTAATAGCGGCAATAATGATGAGTCTTCTGGAATAGCGCTCCCTGAAGTAAAAGCTAAATCTGTCTGATGATGTTGATATGTCTCTTATATAACACAGCGCCTCTTCATTGCTGGCTGATTGTGTTATTGTCCAAGTAATCAGCATTGTTGTATTTATGAGAAGAACTTTTTTTAGGAGAGCGAGAGAATTGAGTTATGGTTATCTCAAAAGAAAGTGGCTCTCAAAAGGGCAAGTGATATAAAAGATTATTTCTTAATGGAGAAAACGGCTGGTATTCACGCTCACTGATCAGAAGTGATGCAGTTGCTCTGAAAAACCATCCAACCCTGGCAGCGGCATTAATCGTTTCTCAAATCTCACTGTGGCAAGCTGTTTGGAACGGTCAGGAGAAAATATACTATATAATATAAAGATTAATTATTCTTTTTATTGTACCAGAATATTTGTCATATTAAGTTAACACACAAATGGCAGGTCTGTCATTATTTACTCACCCTCATGATGTTTCACACCCATTTGAATTCATTCTGTGTTACAGAAAAGGTGAATATCCCGGCCACCACTTTCATATAATAAAGTGAATAAATACTGGTGTTTTCAAGCTCAAAAATGACAAAAAGCACCTTACAGTAGTGGCTACATGTACGATTAAGCCATAAAAACATGAAGGAAGAATAAAACACTAAATTTGGTTAAGGTATTTAACTGAGGAAATTATTTGGCAAAAAAAAGCAAACAGCTTCAGGATTTATTTTACTATGCAAAGAAATACATAGAATATCTATATATATATATATATATATATATATATATATATATATATATATATATATATATATATATTAAAGCTGACAGGAAAAAGCATATACTGACTACAACATAATCAGTTATTATTATTTCATTGGTTCTCCCTTGTTTTTGCATGTGTTCATAATTTCTTTGTATGACAGCTTGGCTGAAAATGGTGTCTGAAGCACGATATGGCATGTTTCATGTGTCAATCTTCCTAGGCCGGACATCAATTCTGGCCACTACTGTATTCAGAGATTTCTGAAGTCATACAAGAAGTGATTATTTACAGTCATTAATGTTTTATTTCTAATTTACGGTTGTCATTTTTTAAATTTAGTCATTTAGTAATTTTATTTGTAATTTAGTAATTTTATTTGTAATTTAGTAATTTAGTAGTCTATTGTTTTTGTTGGTGAAGTCAGTTCAGTGTTGATTCAGTTCCATTGTAAAGATCGTCAATTATTAAACTAGTTCATTTCATCTATAAAACAGTTCTGCAAAACATGATGTCATCGTCCAGCTCATTTCAGTTCTCATACAGCAGCGTCAGTGCAGTCAGATCAATAATATTGTTGACTATTAAGTGTCCCCAAGCCAGAGGAACCCAAACTCGAACACTACTCGAACTACTCAAACACTGTGTCATTATGAATCAGACTGCATCACAAGTCAGGATTCAGACCGGGATCGGGATCGTTCAAACATTCATCCAGGTGCTTTTGCCTGAGGATCAGATTCATCACGCTGGCATGGAGCTGAAGCTGGTCATAGGGTCTGTGTGGAGGACCTGTCATCTATAAAGATGAGACAGATAGACTAATATTAGCGTAGATGCCATTCTTCTTTCAATGTAACAAGTACATCAGGTGTTAGGACGTGTTCTCAGTTTACCTAATTTATGCAGCCTAACAATCATTTGACTGATATGAATAATAGAAATTGATAGTGTGTTAAAGAGTATGCCAGTTGGTCTGTGTGATCTATAGACATCTTTAGAATTTTGTGTAGAACTTGTAGCCCTGTATATTTCTATGGCATCGCTGTCGAAGAGTAATTAGCTGGTGAGGTGGATGTATTTATTGAGGAGTTTAAGAAAGTTCTCATGAGGAATGAAGTGGATGTCATAATTAATGTCAGTCGCCCGGGAAGATTTTAAAACGAGTCGTTCATTCATAAATCCGTAAGATCTTAACTTCACGCTGTGGAAATACAAACCTGAAGACTTAACACAGGTGTGGTGCTGAAATGAGTCGGGGCTACAGAAGCTCAATAGATTCATTTACCAATATACCGTTATACCAATAAACACCGTTAGAAGGAAAATTAAAACAAAGATGGCAGTTCTGTCAATTTTTACTCATCCATGACATTTTGCCTTATGCAAAAAGTGAAGAATTTTGAAGAATATCCTGGCTGCTCTTTCCTTTAATAATAAAATGTCAATGGGGACTGGGGTTGTCAAGCTCCAAAATGACAAAAACATCTTAAAATTAGCATTGAAGTTGGTCAGTATGACTTGATGTTCATACGAGAAGTGGGTGAGGTCATTATTTATTCGATCCTTAATGTCCCCTTTCACTAATGTTCTGAAAAACAGGCTAAAAAAAGTCATATGGGCTTCAAAAATGACATGACGACCCCATTCCATTGGTTCTTGTGATTAAAACATATTACAACCACCATGTTTGACTTATCAGTCTGTTTGTCATACAGTGTTATCATGTGGCTTCATGAATCCTGCAATATAGCGCATGAGTCGCATAGAGGACTTTTTTATTATATTTGCATGTTGTTGTTTTTTGTCAACTTTAAGCTTGACAGCTCCAGTCACCATTTACTTTCACTATATGGAGAAAAAGCGTCCAGGATGTTCCACAGAAGAAAGAAAGTCATCCAGGTTTGACATGATATGAGGGCGAATAAATATATGAGAATTGTGGAAATACATTCAGCACATTAGTTTGTCTAGGTCACAGACAGCAATGATTGTTTATTCAGTGCGGGCAGTGCTGCTAGGGATCATGGGAGCAGATGTACTCATTAAACATGTATCGTAACGTGTCTTTTACATCAGTCAGTCAGAATCACAATGAGGAAAATCTCCACGGTGGCCGTCTCGATGTCTTTTCAATGCTAAGCCTGTAGTAACGCTGGCTTAATGTAGTCTAATAGTATCCAAGCAAGCTGAAGTAATACTAATTCATGTTTGTAGACTCCCATCGGCCTTCGAGAGGAGAGTTGAGCGCTGTAAGATGCCATTAGTAAGAGAAACCAGAGATTAAAGCCCTATTCGAATGGGACTAGTTTTTCCAGAGGAGGCTCGCTTTGTGATTTTAAACTCGTCCGAACATGTTTTTTTTATTCAAACAGTCACAGTAAAAATTACCAAGCAAGATGCCCTTCAGTTTTTTGGATGAACGGTTTGGAATATCTGTGACTGATATATTTTTTCTTAACTCTTCTTTTAATTTTTTGTCTATTGCTGAATATCGTAACCAAAGCTGAATTTGTCAGCCCACATTCACTTTGTATTTAGGCTATTTTTTGAAAATATATGGCTGCTGGGATCCCATTGAACATAACAAGAGAATGAAGACAACAATGAGAGTGTGTTCACAGATTTCTCTGAACGGTTTTGCGATGCACACATCCAGATCACATGACCTTCCTACATTAGATGTAAAAACTACACTGCAAAAATGTTCTTCCTCAGTATTTTTGTCTTGTTTTCCAGTACAAATTCTGAAATCAAGATACATTTAATTTAGAATCAAAATGACTTGATATATTAAGTCTTGTTTACTTAAAAGTGTATCAAAATGAAGTGAGTTAATGCTTAAAACAAGAAATAATATCTGTCAGTGGGGTAGTTAACAAGTTGGTAGGTGTCACTACTCCAGCCGACCAATCAAAGCACAGTGTGCTTTTCTGAAGGCGGGGCTTCATAGAGACTGGAACTAAACTGACAGATTGGGAAGAGCCGAGCTGCAACAATGGAGAATATGGGGAAAACAATGTGTTTTTTTAACATTCAAGAATGAAAACCTATTCTAGTAGAGCCAAAAAATGTAATCAAGGATATATTAGGTATTTTTAAATTAACTTGGCTTCTACAGTAAATGTATCTTGATTTAAGAATGTTCAGATATGTGTACAGAAAAACATGACAAAAATACTGGGTAAGAAAATCATTTTTTTGCAGTATGCAGAGATCATCCATATCAGTACATGTAATCCTCGCTTCATAATTGCTTAGAAAACAAATCTAGTCTGAACGAGAGATGTGTAGTGGGGAGGGGGGGGTGAATGTCTGAAAAAAAAGATGAAAGGGCAATGATATAAATAATGTACTGAGGTAAGTGATGAGGAGAGAAAAGGAAAGAGAGTGAAAAGGAGAGAGAGAAATACTCACTATAAACCCAAATGATGTAACAAGGAATGACTAAAACGGAGGACAGAGAAAAAGAAAAAGAGGTGGATGAAAGAAAAATAGATAATGGTAAGGTAAGGGATTATGGGTGAGAAGTGGAACCAGAGAGATAAAGATAAGATGAGAATGCCGGCTGTGGATTGGCTGAGGAGATCAAAGCTGCCGGCTTTACCAGCTCAAACCCCCCCCGAGCACTTCGTCACATTCTCATCTGAGGAACAGAGAAACCGGGGACTTGAGGAGGTGTGAATGGGACCGGAGGAGTGCAGATTGTAGATTATGTAATGTTGTAGAGGGTTTTGTGTGGAGTGTAGCTGAAAGGAGAGATACTGAAGACACGTGCATGTTCTAATTACAGGTTTCTAGAAGAGAATGAAAAGAAAGAATGTGGATAACACAATATAAACCTGAGCTTAAAGAGCTAGTTCACATAAAAAAAGAACATTTGACATCGTCTACTTTCACTCATATCACTCATATCAAACCCTGTCGCCCGTGGAACACAGAAGGAGATGTTTAGCAGGATGTCCTGGCTGCTCTTTTCCATACAATGAAAGTGAATGTGGACTGAGGCTGTTGAGCTCCAAAAATCATATTCAAATTACTTTATTTTCACTTTATTCCAAATCATCGAAATGCCATATGAGATCTAACAGACAATTTTTAAAGAAATTAATACTTTTATTCAGCAGGGACACATTAAATTGATCAAAATGAACAGTAAAGGCATTCATAAAATTTCTCTTTCACTTAAGGCTGTTCTTTTGAACTTTCTTTTAATCGAAGAATCCTGCAATAAGAAATGTATCACGGTTTCCACGAAAATATGAAGCAGCACAACTGTTTTCAACATTGATCACAATCAGAAATGTTTCTTGAGCACCAAATCAGAATAATAGAATGATTTCTGAAGGATCATGTGACTGAAGACTGGAGGACAGGAATGAATTAAATAGAAAAAAATAGTTCAATCGTATTAATATTTCACAATATTACTGATTTACTGTATTTTTAATGCAGCCTTGATGAGCATAAGACTTATTTAAAAAATGTACCGGCCCCAAACTTTTGAACAGTAGTGTATGTTTAAATATGGTGCTTTAAGATAAATCATTATTGTCGTAAAGTTATTGCATGGCTTCAGATTAGTTTTAGTATAGTGTACAATTTGCAATGTGTTGACATTTTTTTTTTATTTTCTCTCAATGTCGGTCTGATATCTTCTTTTCTGTTCCATGTTTAGAATGACATGATGGAGCGTAAATTGACCCTTCACTAAAGCCACGCCCGAAAACTGCCACTGGCCAATCGTGTGTTAGCAACCGTAACTAGGCGCGGGAGGTCTGGCAAGCTTTCGAGCGAGGGAAACATGCCGAAGCGTTGTGCGTATGGATTGTGCAAATCTGATACCCGGTATCCTAAAAGTTTGGACGGGGGAGTGGAATTTTTTCCCCGAAAATCTAAAAGCCAAGGAGAGAATTGATGTGCGTGGATCAAGCAGTGGGAGACCCCATTCACAACTAAATGTCCATAGGATTAACAAAAACACATATTGCTTGGAAATAATGACGGTTCTTTGTTCATAATGCATATATTTTTACGTAAAATAAGACGATTAAAGACAAGACGGAGGCTCACTGACATACTTTAAAATATATTTCAGCATTTTGTTAATCGACGGCCTACTACCCCTGACTGAGTAACTTTAACCCAATCCGATCACAGCTCTCCCGGTGTTAGTGTTATTCCACAAGATTTATGGATAAGCTGTTTGATTCATAATTATTAGTTTATTTTGTGCCAGGCGCGAAAGCTTGTCAGGCGTAGCAACAGTAACTAGGGAGGGCGGGGCTTAGCGAAGGGTCAATTATGACAAAACCTTCATTATTAGGTGAACTATCCATTTAACTCAGGCTGAGCAAAGTCAAGCTGTGTTGCTTGGCTGGATTCCTTTCTATTGCATTTGAATTTCCCTTATTGCGTGACGAGACTCCAATAAGGACAGCTCAACCTGACTCAGCTGGATTGTAATGCCCTGGAAGGTCCTCATGACAACGGAACGTCTTTAATTCAATTCTAAAGCTGCTGTAATTGCTTGTTTTTCAGTCTCACTGAAACAGAAACTCAAATTCATCCACCTGCAGTTTCCTGGAATAAGAAGCACCTGGGGCACTGCACACACACACACATACACACACACATTTTCACAAACTCAAACTCTATTTCAAAGCATTATCTCAGAACAAGGCTGTCTGATCGTATACACACAAGCACACATGATAACACACAAAAGCACGTCCAAAATCAATTTCAAAATGATTTTTTTCTATATCAGCTGATGCACTCACAATAACACATCCACTCGCTCAAAGTCATTCTGTAAAGCGCTGTGGAACATGTTCTGTCAAAAATAACCATTGAACTGAAAATAACACAAACTGCCTCTGAAAAGACGTCAATAGTCTTCGAAAATCACGTGCTTTGAGTCTCAGATGAGTTTGAGCTACACTGTAAAAAATGTCTAACCTCCCAACTCAAAATTTTCTAGTGACTAGTCACATCTAAATTTTTCAATTGGCCCAGGTGAAATTCTGCAAATTGATTAAATTAAATGATAACATTTTGAGTTGGGGAGGTTAGAAATGTTTTACAGTGTACGGTATTGACTAGGCCTGTCATGATTCTTACATAAAAAAACAATGAAAATATGATTAATACTGACAATTCAATTCAATTCAATTCAAATTTATTTGTATAGCGCTTTTCACAATACACATTGTCTCAAAGCAGCTTTACAGAAATTGCATTTCGGAAATGTACATAGAAAAATACAGTTAGTTAATCAAGTATTAATTTATGGCATAACATATCGCCGGCTTTGAGTCGTCTCTTCACAGGCGTCGAGTCGTCTCTTCACAGGCGTTGGGGCATCTGAAGTCTCCGTGAGAGGCTGGATACAAACTGGAGCTGACGAACGCTATTTACCTCGGGACTAGCGTCCCGAGATAACAGCAGAAAGGCAGATGGGAAATAATTAGCATAGCTGATGTTCATAATGTTAATGCATTCGAACTGATTCAGCAGTATCAAAGGTTAAGCATTAAGTGAATGCTTGGTCATTAACAATATTAATACTAACAATTAGGGATGTGCACGTGAAGATAGTAAGGAGAGATGACTGACAGAACGATGTCCGTGGAAGTCTGAGTGTCATTGACAAATATCTTATCTTGTAAAATGTGTGGTCAGTACCTCCTCTCCCTTTACACAGAGTACGCGTAAGTAAAAGTGAAAAGCGGGCGTGCATTCAAAAGTCATTTCAATACCCCGTATATTGATAGCAGCTTCCTGATACCTGCAAATTATAAACAATTTAATTGCAAGAAAACACAAAAGCATTGAAATCTTTTTTTTCCTCCCATCTCGTATTTTTTCCCATCACCATGTCCCTTTAAGGGCTCCGTAGAATGCGTCATTTCCTTTCCGAACATAGAATTTGTCTTCCGGCACATCCCTACTAATAATAAACATTATGTTAACAATATTATATTATATATTAATTGTATAATAATAATTATGCACTTTGAAAGCACCAAAGTGGTCTAAACCATAGATATGTATACATGTATCCACATTCGACTGCTCCAGTCACGTACGTCGGCGCACGCCAGCTTGCAACGGTCAAGTTGTCGTCACTCACAGACAGTAAGAATCAATGATGCCACAACGTCACACAACTTCTGGTTGTGAAACCGCTGAGATTTAAATTCCCGAAAAAAATGGAGGTGTGAATGTGTTGGTTTGTGTTTTTATATATTAACTCAATATTACAGGTTTTTACTATGGTACGTTTTAATGTTTTTACTTTTACTATGGTTTTAATGTCGTGTTAGCTGATGCCTTCGTCTTGTGTTGTGATAGTTTAGCAAAACCATCTGCTGAAGTCTATATATTGATATAGATATCCATTCATGCGTCTAACTACGGTTGCAAATGCTCAGTCAACTTGCTTTGACCGTTCCAATATGGCAGACGGCTTACGTATAGCGGCCCATAGACACAGAATCTATGTATATATATATCTATCGTACATACGCTGTAAAAAATAAGATTTTCAGAATTGTAAATAATACAGTGATTATTGGAGTGTTTTACAAAAAAATTACTTAGTTATTCAAAAATTCACATTTACTGTTACTTGCTGTTCCATTGTAATTATGATTTTTTTTTGTGTGCAAATTTCTGTGAATTATTATTTTTTAATATAAATCCTACAAGGGTACGACTTGATAACAAGTACTCCACTTATGGCAAAGGTTGGACATCAACAACATCAAACGCTGTTCTCACGTCAAACCTGCACCATATTTTATACTTTTATAGTGCTATTTTATTTATTAATTTTTCTTTTCTGTAGCTCGATAGCCGCAACTATTAAAAGATCTATGAGAAGATTCTTCAAAATGTCGTCTTCCTCCAGAAATACGTATTAATGTCATATGGGTTAATAAAGATATGACAGGGAGTAAATAATAACAGTAGATAATTGCCTTGTTGACTGGTTCCACTAATTGTTAGTAACATTGACAGGATCCGCCCGGCTCCTCCTCACACCAGTCCCGTCCTCAGGATCTTTCTGTTAGCCGCTCTGACTCCACTTCAACCCCTCCCCAAAATTCCCAGCTGCTGCGCTCACCCCATATACAGAAGCGTTCTTTCCCAGCTCACTTCCCATGATTCCCAGTCCTCTCCAGTCAGCATGCATGCGCACACACTCAGTCCAGTCAGAGCAGAACTAGACATGCTCGCTTTACACCAGACACGTCTTTGTTATACAACACACTAGGACTGAAATGGAGAAGTTCCACCACAAGAGTTTAGACAGAGGCTTGGAACGATCTTGCACCAAGACGGACAGTCCTGGAAAGACGGATATGTGTAGTGTTCACATTGACTGCTTCAAACCTTCTCTCATCCTCATCCGGATTTAATCAGTCTTTTGTGGGCAACGGAAAAAGGATTATTTAAAAACCACTGTGATCATCTCCACCCTGTCACTTTGTACTATGGATCTGGGATTTTATCAGATTCAGACTGCAATAGGCTGTGCATTTCAAGCAAACACGGATGTGACAAAAGTGTGTTTGTAAGCATCACTGTACAATGTTACCCAAGTTTAAATGAGTGCATACATTCTGGGTGCGTACTAAAGCAATAGTGATAATAATGCGTAGCTTAGATGAGCTCAACTTTTTTACGTCCTCTCACTATGTGTCTTCTGTCCCATTAGCCACCAGTTCGGCCCACCTGGAGGACTTGGCCTATTTGGATGAGCAGAGACACGCGCCCCTGCGCACCTCCCTGTGGATGCCCCGTCAGAACTCGTCCTCGGGACGCTCCGGGCAGGACCTGCGAGGTGAGCATCAGCCTGTATACTGTGTCCAGTCGCTTAGCTTTGATTTAGATCACCCTGATCCTGTGCATGGATGCCAACTCACTAATATATTTGGTTTGATGTCAAAAAGTGTCCATAGACCAGCGCTTAGCCTCATTCTCTCATTCTTCTGGCGCCGCTGTTCTTCCTCTGTCTCATTGACTTCCACTACGAGTGTTTGTGCTGAAGGCAGGGCTGCGTCCCCATCTACCCTCTGTCTCTGTGGGTTAATGTCTGTGTGTCTACTCAGACGCTGCACTCAAAAATGTAATGCATAAATGTAGGATTTATGTATTCTAATTGCATATAAAATTTGCATCCATTTGGATTACACAGTTTTAACATAAACGTAATATGATGCATATTTGTCAGTCATACATAAATGAAACAGGTAAGATTTCTGTAATAGTACTAATAAACTGGAAGTATTTCACATTAACCAGCTTTATATATTTATCATCAATGAATCCATTTTGTTTCAGTCTCATACATGTTAACTAACTGAATATTTCTTGTTTCACAGTTCTTCTTTACGTTTTTACAATGAATGGATTTACGCTGATTCTAATAATTTAGGGTCCAATTCTCACTATTAACTACGACTTTTGCCTCAATAAACTCCTAATTACTGCTTATTAATAGTTATTAAGGCAGTTGTTAAGTTTAGGTATTAGGTGATTAAGGGATGTAGAATATGATCATGCAGAATAAGGCATTAATATGTGCTTTATAAGTACTAATAAACAGCTAATATTGTAGTAATATGCATGCTATTAATAGTGAGAATTGGGCCCGAAACTGAAGTGTTACAGATTCTTTAAATAAAGTCAAATAGATGCAATTTAATAAGATAATAATGATTCATATAAACTATGACATGATGTTTTTTGAGTGCAGGAATCTTACCTGTTTAATTTATGTATGACTAACAAATATGCATCACATTAAGTTTATTAGTTCTTTTATGTTAAAACTGTGTAATCCAAATGGATGGCTATTTTTATATCGTCACTGTGGGGTGGTAACCTCAAATCTCCAAAAACTCTCCAAAAGCTTTATATCTAGCCGGACGAAACTGCTACGCACAGGCTATTAAATACAGTACTGGCTCGACGACAAATGCTAAGACACTCTTCTCCTCAAATAAACATAAAACATTACTGTTTCTTGAGTAAAGAAAACGCTGCACTGTGTACAAACTGTATGTCGCACTTCATTCACGATAGAGGATGGTGGAATTACGAGGTTTGACTGACAGTTCAAGATCCAATGAAGTTACGAGGTTAAATCACAAGCTCTTCATTGGTTAAGCTTTTGCAAACCGCACAGAAAGATGTGAAGGCTGACCAATAGTTGATTTATGAAAATAAATAAAAATATGAAATATGGAGATACAAGGTTTCTGCCCTATAGCAATGATATGCAATTTAAATACATAAATCTTAAATTTAGGGGCTAAATATTTTTTAAGTGCTAAACATGCTCGTGTAAAGAGAGTCGAAACTGATTTAACAGACGTCTGTTGATGTGCAGTGGGTGAGGAGGACACATCTCAACACACACGCTTTATCTTCATCAGCTAATGAGGAATCCAGGGCCTTGACGTGACCTCGAATCCGCCGTTTCCCCGGACGCACACACACACACACACACACGCACGCACGCACGCACGCACGCCTGCTGGTCTGGTGAGCCACTCACACCTGGTGAATAATTAAAATAGCTCACTGCATCCGGTTGGCGACCAGGAGAGAGAATGCAAAGGTGACTCTCATATGATACGGATTATTATTAAACAGAGCCGCGAGGAACCATCGTCCTGACAGCAACTAACGGCTAAAGTTAAACTCAAGCCCAACATCCGAGACATGTTTTAGCCACAAAAATCACACACAAACACACACACACACGCGCACACACACACACACACACACACACACACACGCACGCACGCACGCACACACACACACACGCACGCACGCACGCACACACACACACACACACACACACGCACGCACGCACACACGCACGCACGCACGCACGCACACACACACACACACACACACACACACGCACACACACACACACAATCAGACACACACTCAGACACAAACACGTATACACACACACACACGCACACACACACACAATCAGACACACACTCAGACACAAACACGTATACACACACACACACGCACACACACAAAATGTTATATAATTATAATGGAATAAACAAGGCAACAACAAAAATTAAAATCCACATTTGATAAATTACTTTAGCTATAAAAAAAAATCTAATGTTGTGTTGCAAAAATAGCCAATATTTATAACTTCTATCCCAATCAGATTATACCAGTTAAGATTAAAT
Organism: Siphateles boraxobius; assembly: GCF_051911475.1. Classification (NCBI taxonomy): domain Eukaryota; kingdom Metazoa; phylum Chordata; class Actinopteri; order Cypriniformes; family Leuciscidae; genus Siphateles; species Siphateles boraxobius. Next base: position 743,792 of record NW_027509220.1, read on the forward strand.
ACCGTTCAGAAGTTTAGAGATTCTCTAATGTATTTAAAAGATGTCTCTTCTGCTCACCAAGCAAAAACAGTAATATTCAAAAAATAATTACAGTAATAAAAAATAGTCACAGTAAAACTGTAATATTGCTAAATATTATTGCAATTTTAAATGTTTTCTATGTGAATTTATTGTAAAATGTAATTTATTCCTGTGATCAAAGCTGAATTTTCAGCATCATTACTCCAGTCTTCAGAGTCACATGATCCTTCAGAAATCATTCTAACATGATGATTTGATGAAGAAACATTTCTGATTATTATCAGTGTCGAAAACAGTTGAGGAAACCGTGATAATTTTTTTCATGATTATTCAAAGAATAGAAAGTTCAAAAGAGCAGCATATATTTGAAATAGAAATCTTTCGTAACATTATAAATATCTTTAATGTCAATTTTGATCAATTTAATGTGTCCTTGCCAAATAAAAATATTAATTTCCTTCAAGGCAAAAATCTTTCTGACCCTAAACTTTGAAATAGAAAAATCCTGACTGTTTTACTCAGAGAACTGCAGAATATTTGAACGGCGAACATTTAAAAAAGGGTTGATTAGATTTTTTTTTCTCTGGCAGTGAACATTATGCCACGAATGCGGTCGATGGAGTTTAACGTGTATTAAACACGTAACATTCCTTTACAGTAACATAACTACACCACTTTACTGTGTGTCACCCCTCTCAATGAAACACTATCTCACGTCATCATGATTGTCCTTCTGTGTGTGAGAGACGGCTTATTTCACCTCTTAAATGGATTACTAGCTCTCAATGTGAGCTATTTACTGTCCTGACTGATCCTTAAACCAGACGCTTGATTTGCAGTACTTCAGGTGTGTGTTCAACTGTTTTACCAGTACTATGTTACAGTAATGGTATCAAAAACCACTATAATGTTTGATTATCATATTCTTTTACCCCAAAGTGTACTTGACTTAATATTTCATACTTGTTGAAATTAATTAAAAGAAGCACTTTTGTGGTTTGGTGTTGATGAAGTTCTTGTGAAAGTTCAGGCAATCAGTTTCTTGCCTTTCAGCAAATCAGACATGAACACTATACTAATTAATTAGGTCAATTTTAATTGATCAGGCATAAATACATCTTACTTAATTTGTGTCCCCTTAATGACACACCGTGAGAGATCCGAGCAGGAGACAGTCACTTGAATGTCTTTGATGGCCAGACTATCACTATCAACATATCAAAAAACTTCATGTACTTGCATTTGCCACTTAACAAGTGTAAACGTTGGATCTTAAGATCTTTGGCCCATGAAAGTGGCGCTTTTAATGCACAGATGTGATTTAATGTTTTTTTGCTTTAATCCGTCTCACGTTTCCTCGTCTCACCGAAAGTCCTTCTGCACTGCATATTTTTTTATTTCGAGTGATTAGCTTTTTAAGTGCAAGCTCTCTCTCTCTCCTCTCTCTCTCTCTCTCTCTCTCTCTCTCTCTCTCTCTCTCTTCTCTCTCTCTCTCTCTCTCTCACACACTCTCTCTTCTCTCTCTCTCTCTCTCACTCTCTCTCACTCTCTCACTCTCTCACTCTCTCTCTCTCTCTCTCACTCTCTCACTCTCTCTCTCTCTCTTCTCTCTCTCTTCTCTCTCTCTTTCTCTCTCCTGTCTCAGCTTCCGCTAACAGTCATGCCTGGCAGTCACAGTCACGTAAGTGTGTGTTCCTGCACAGGCTGATCTGATCTCTGTCCTCCTGTACTGTGTGTAATGTCTCCTTGTGTGTATGATCTTCTGGAACTGCTGTATCATTCTGTATTTTGTGATGTGGATGAATTAGTTGTCTGGTAGGTGTGGAAACGTGGGGCCCTATGAAATCTATTTTTATTTATTTATTTTATTTTATGCTTCATTTTCCAAAACTTTTGTTTACAATTATATTATTAAATTATTATATTATATTATTGCAGTGATTATTATATTTATTATATTATATTGTTATATTTTTGGCAACAGTTCTTCTAACCCTAAATGGTGTGTAGCTTTTCATTTCTTACAACAACCATTTAGGATAGGATGTAGGATCATGGTCATATTCCAGGATATATTATATTATATTATATTATATTATATTATATTATATTATATTATATTATATTATATTATATTATATTATTATGGACATATTTCTAGTGATAATAGGTTATTTATATAAAATGTTATTTGTTTTATGTAAATGGACATATATGCATTATAATATAATCTAATAAAATATTATTAATTATTATTATAAATTATCTATCCTATCCAATTTTTTTCATGAAAGACTAATCAAATTGATTTATAAAAAATTAACAATTTAGTAAAAAAAATATTTAAAGTAATTTATTCAAAATTGTAACATTTATTTTAATTTGTATAATATGTATTTAATTATTATAATTACAATTTAAAATATTACTTTAAACATTTATTTAAAAATAAAAAAATATTTATTCATATGATTAGTCAAAAAAAAGCGTAAAAAGCGTTCACATCAATACAACAACATAACATTTCCATATTTTTGATGAATATTATAGATTTTTTCTGTGAGTGCACGTGTCTGTTGATTGATTTTTAAATGCATTTGGATTATTTGTGTGTGTTTGTGAGGTTTGAGAGGGTGCATGCGTGTTTGAGTGTATATTCTCATAGACATTCATTGTTCTACTTCTTCTCCATCCCCAGTGCGATTCGCTCCGTACAGACTGCAGGACATCGCTCTGAAGCCGCTGCTCTTCGAGGTGCCCAGCATCACCATGGACTCAGTGTTCACTGGCCGTGATTGGCTCTTCCAGGAGATCGACGCCTACCTCAGCTCCGCCCACTCCGGCACCAATCGTGGTGTGGTTCTGGTGGGCAACATTGGCTACGGCAAGACCGCCATCATCTCACGCCTCGTGGCGCTCAGCTGCCATGGCAACCGCATGCGACAGATCGCCTCTGACAGCCCGCAGGCCTCGCCAAAACGTAAGGTTTAAGATTGGCATACGGGACTTTTACGGAGTGTACTGACTAACTTCATATGCTGTCTGTCAGCCGCAGTGTTTCTGTGGCGCATTGAACTTGTCTAAAGCTAATTCAGGCTGGGAGTGTGTAACTTAATCACAAAATTAATATTATATAATCAAATTGCAAAAACTTACCTCTACCGACATTTCTGCAAAGAAGTTCCTTTACACACAACTCACTGCAGTTTCCAGCTGAAATGAACTCTAGTGGCAGAAAAACACCAACAACTTTTATTCCTTTTCACACAAATTATGACTACAGGGGCAGATTATCGATTAATAAAGACTTCTGTTTGTGTAGTTCCTTAAACAGTACTGCTACACTCTCAGATTAAAAGGTACAAAAGCTGTCACTGGGGCGGTACCTTTGTGTATATTGGGACCTTATTTACCCCTAATGGGTGCATATTAGTGCCTTTCACTCTAAAAAATGCTGGGTTATTTTAAACATTGGGTTAAAAATTATAATTTAAAAAAATTATTTAACCCAACGGCTAGGTTTGTCCATATTTGACCCAAATATTGGGTTAAAACCATCCATTTTTAGTGTGTTTAAAAGGGTAAAGTCCCAGTGACAGCTTTTCAACACGATAGAGAATTAACCTTAACTTTAACTGAACTGTCGCCATGCTAACAACATATATCGTAATAAAACATTGCCTGATTCACGTTCATCTGTTTTGGATAAAACTGAACTCACTGGACATTTCACTTTGAGAGTGCAGCAGAACACTCAAGAGACAACCTAACATTATTTTGCTGAATTGTCGCCACAGGCATGTTATTCCAATGATCCTGTGTTAAATATAATTCATTGTTTTCATGTGTGTGGTCAGATGGAGAAGGCATCCCTCTCACACAACCGCAGCCTTCCCATGGTACACTGGGAGGAGGAAGTTGCCCTGGAACTCCAGAAATGAGGAGGAGACAGGAGGAGGCCATGAGGAGGCTTGCGTCACAGGTACAATCACACACACACACACACAGGTTCTCACATTAATCTTCTCACAATAGATCCCGTTGACCGGAAGAATTGCTTCTACTCACACACAAAATGCCCGTCTTAACCTGTGTGGGCTTGCTGTCATGGTCTCAGCTATTGCATTATGCAGATATGTTTAAAAAAGAGAAGTTGAGCCTCATAAAATATTTATTCAGGTAGAAAGCAATTTCCTTGCCATGCTACAAGATCTAGTTAAGTCAATGCATTAATAATCGACTCTCACTTTCTACCCTTTTGTATGGTTTAAGTTATTTTAAAACATTTGTATGAGTGAATTAGTATTCTAGTATGGTTGATCCTCTCTCTGGCTGTCATGATTCTGCGTCTACGTCTCATTTTTCCATCATCTCCTCCACCTGTGGGTTGATTTGCCTTGCGTAGATCTCTCGATGCTTTCAAAGAACACCAGGCCTGTGTGCCACTGGATCGAAATGACCGTGGCTTTCCCTGTTAGTCCATCACACCGCATTAAATGCTCTTTTGAGTTTGTGGGCTTGAGATGCTGTTTCTGGTGTTAGTTGTTCTTGATTTTTTAAATCCTTTCTCTAGAGTCCACAATAGTGCACATCAAACTGAATTATCATGCAGAGATGCGGCAACAGTGCACATCAAAAACTGAATAGAAAATAAATGCAGCCTTGGTGAGAATGCATGAGTGACTCATGGGGAATTTCAACATGGGCAAGACTTTAGGAGGTTAAAACCTTGTGGGTTGTGTTTTAGCCAACCTTGATCACCAAGTTTCTCTGAATCCTCTAAATGGTGCCGTAACAGAGCTCTGCAATATGCATTGAGGTGTGAACCGAACAGGAGTAGCACCACACTCATGCATGCTCACCAAGACTGCATTTATTTCATCAAACATACAGTAAAAACAGTAATATTGCGAAGTATTGTTGCAATTTAAAATAACTGTTTTTCTTATGTCACCTGATCCTTCAGAAATCACTCTAATATGTTTATTTGCTGCTCAAGAAACATTTCTTATCATTATCGATGTTTAAAACAGTTCTCCTGCTTTTTGTAGAAACAGTGATACATTTTTTTCCAGGATTCTTAGATTGATAGAAAGTTCAAAAGAGGAGGATTTCTTTGAACTAAAAATCTTTTACTGTCACTTTTGATCGATTTAATAAATAATATCTAAATCTGAAATCTGTAATATATATATTTATTTATTTTTATATATAATGCAGCCACTGTATCTACAATGTAGATATTTTAATGTTTTTATGTTTATTCATTTCAGAAACCTTGCACTTGTCCACTATTAAACTTTAATGAGCCATCATTAAAGGGGAAATTACTTCACTCTGCAACGTATATCAGCGACAGGATCTAATGTCACGCTTTAGCCATTTGTTTTGAATAAGTAGGCTATTAAATCACAAATAACCATAACCACTAACAATACATTTGTAATGTTAAAATTTACAATATATTCTACTTTCCTGCATTGCAAACAACGCAGCTTTGAAGTTAGTGTTCTTTGAGTTCAGTCAAGAGGTCAATACGTGACGTTTAGATATTTTATGGACATCAAAGTTCACAGACACACACACACACACATATCAGGGCCTAATATTAACACACGCCAAGCGCCAAAAGCGCTTTTACTGCCAACCCAGAGGGGGGGGGGGGACTTAGAGAATACACATATGACCCGAAGGAGACATATGGAGAACACTGGGGTGTCCAGCCGCAGGTGGAATATTTCAACCCCAGGGGTGGCAAGGTGGCTTGCCAAGGGAAAGACACACGCTCAGAGAGGCTTACAGTGGAAATACACATGTGGGGGTCGCTCAGAGGAGGGACCATGCACACGGGAGGCACCTAGCCGACGCACAGGCAATAGACACTGGCGCCAACGTCAGGAGTGCTGGAGGAACTCAGGGCTTTTTGGGGAAGCTCACCTGAGGAGAATATCGCACGTATCCAGTCCGTGGAGTGGAATGGCGAGCAAGCGAAGACACCTGAGCGGGTCCAGTACTAGCTGGTTGAAGCGAGTACATGAGAGGACACTGGCTCCACTCGGAGATTGTAGAATCTGGCGAATGTGTTAGGTGTCGCCCAGCCTGCAGCTCTGCAGATGTCTGTTAGCGAGGCGCCATGCGCTAGAGCCCAAGAGGATGCCACACTCCGGGTGGAGTGGGCGGTCACACCAAGGGGGCACGGTCGACCTTGCTGCTGGTATGCCAAGGCAATGGCGTCCACTATCCAGTGAGACAACCTTTGCTTGGAGAGAGCCTTTCCCTTCAGCTTCCCACCATAACAGACAAAGAGCTGGTCTGAGGTCCTGAAACACTGCGTCCTGTCTACATAGGCGCGGAGGGCGCGTACTGGACAGAGCAGTGCCAAGGCTGGGTCTGCCTCCTCCGGGGGCAGCGCTTGCAGGTTCACCACCTGGTCCCGGAAGGGAGTGGTAGGAACCTTGGGCACATATCCAGGCCGGGGTCTCAGGATCACGTGAGAGTAAGCCGGCCCAAATTCCAGGCACGCTTCGTCAACGGAGAATGCATGCAAGTCCCCCACCCTCTTGATGGAGGCCAATGCAACCAGGAGCGCTGTCTTCATAGACAGGAACTTAAGCTCCACTGATTGCAAAGGCTCAAAGGGAGCACTCCGCAGGGCAGTTAGAACCACTGAGAGGTCCCAAGAGGGAACGAGAGGAGGACGAGGAGGATTCAGTCTCCTCGCTCCTCTCAGGAACCTGATGATCAGGTCGTGCCTTCCAACAGACTTACCTTCGACTGGGTCATGGTGTGCGGCAATGGCGGCAACATAGACTTTCAGGGTGGAGGGAGACAGCCTTCGCTCCAGCCTATCTTGAAGGAAGGAAAGCACGACACTAATCGAACATCTCCGGGGGTCTTCTAGAAGAGAAGAGCACCAGTTGACGAAGAGGTTCCACTTCAACGCGTAGACGTGTCTCGTGGACGACGCTCTAGCGGAAGTGATGGTAGCCGCCACCGTAGGTGGAAGGGTACTCAAACCTGCTTCGTCCCGTCCAGGAGCCACACGTGGAGGTTCCAAAGATCGGGACGAGGGTGCCATAGGGTGCCCCGTCCCTGAGAAAGGAGGTCCTTCCTCAGGGGAATCGGCCAGGGAGGTGCTGTCGCGAGGAGTACTAGTTCGGAGAACCAGGTCCGGGCGGGCCAGTATGGCGCGACCAGAATGACCTGCTCCTCGTCCTCCCTGACCTTGCGCAGGGTCTGCGCAAGAAGGCTCACTGGGGGAAACGCATATTTGCGGCCCCGCGGCCAGCTGTGCGCCAGTGCATCCGTGCCGAGCGTGCCCTCGGTCAGGGAATAGTACAGGGCGCAATGGGTCGAGTCGTGAGAGGCAAACAGATCTATCTGTGCGTCCCCGAACTGGTCCCAAATCAGCTGAACCGACTGGGGATGGAGTCGCCAATCTCCCGGGAGGGGCTGAAGCCGTGAGAGCTCGTCGGCTGCACAGTTCAGGGCTCCGGGGATGTAAATGGCATGAAGCGACCTCAGATGCTTCTGACTCCATATGAGGAGGTGGCGGGCGAGTTGCGACATACGGCGGGAGCGTAGACCACCTTGATGGTTGATGTACGCTACAGTGGCGGTATTGTCTGAACGGACTAGTACGTGTTGGTTCTTGAGCACGGCCCGGAAGCGGCGCAGAGCAAGACGTACGGCCAGCAACTCGAGGCAATTGATGTGCCAGAGGCGGCGGGGTCCTGTCCAGGAGCCCGCGGCGGCACGTCCATTGCACATGGCACCCCAGCCCGTGGAGGAGGCATCTGTCGTTACAACAACATGCCGCGAAGCTCGTTCCAGGGGCACTCCGGCCCGTAGAAAACTGAGGTCCGACCACGGGGTGAAGGTCTGACGGCAGGACGGAGTAACAGTTACTCGGAAGGTGCCGTGTTGCCATGCCCACCTCGGGACTCGGTCGCGAAGCCAAAGCTGAAGCGGTCTCATATGAAGCAATCCGAGCGGTGTTGCCACGGCTGCAGATGCCATATGCCCCAGGAGCCTCTGAAAGAGTTTCAGTGGAACCGCACTCTTGCCCTTGAACTGTCTCAGGCAAGTCAGCAGTGACTGCGCGCGCTCGCTCGTAAGCTGCGCGGACATGGCGACCGAGTCGATGTCCATACCGAGAAAAGAGATCCTCTGCACTGGGCAAAGTTTGCTCTTTTCCCAGTTGACCCGAAGGCCCAGACGAGCTAGGTGCCGGAGCACTAGGTCCCTGTGTTCGCATACCTGGTCTCGAGAGTGAGCTAGGATCAGCCAGTCGTCGATGTAGTTCAGGATACGAACCCCGTGTTCCCGAAGGGGAACAAGGGCAGCCTCGACGACCTTCGTGAAGACGCGAGGAGACAGGGCTAGCCCGAAAGGGAGAACCGCGTACTGGTATGCCTGCCCCTCGAAGGCAAACCGAAGGAACGGTCTGTGTCGAGGGAGAATGGAGACATGAAAGTAGGCGTCCTTCAGGTCGATTGCTGCAAACCAATCCTGGGGCCGCACACATCCGAGAATGTGTTTGGCAGTGAGCATCTTGAACGGCAGCCTGTGAAGGGAACGGTTCAGCACACGCAGGTCCAGGATTGGTCGTAACCCACCGGTTTTCTTGGGGACAATGAAGTACGGGCTGTAGAAGCCGGTCCTCATCTCGGCCGGAGGGACGGTCTCGATCGCACCCTTCGCCAGCAGGGTGGCGATCTCGGCTCTCATGATAGGGGCGTTGCCACCGACCAAAGTGGAGCGGACTCCCCTGAAGCGGGGAGGAGACCGCGCGAACTGAATCGCGTAGCCGAGCCTGATCGTCCGTGCGACCCAGCGGGACAGGAGGGGGAGCTCTAGCCAGGCTCCCAAAAACTGTACCAGCGGGGTCATACGGACCACAGACTTCCCACCGATGGTGCAGCAGGGCGGAATGACTGGCCCGGACGTGGACGGCATAGCGGCCCGGTGTGGGGGCACAGTCATTAACCGCGCCCTGACAGAGGAGACCAGGGAAGGAAGAACGTTCCACGGGGGTCTGCTCTGCCCGGGGGCTGGCGACAGAGGCGGAAGGGAGCGGCACGGTCCGGGGACGGCGCGCACTGCCAGCCGGCTCTGGGACAGAGGGGGACGAGGGGTGCACGGCTCGGAGGCGGCGCACCGTGTCGTCCGAGAACTCTGTGTGCTCAGGGATGGAAATGTTACTTCTTTCTTTAACCACATTAGGGTGCTGCCCACCCGTGGGTGAGCAGCGGGGAGTGGAGAACAAAAGATTCTCCCCCGGCCCTCCACCGGGGGAAGGAGTGGTCCTGCTACCATCTCCTGAGAAGTAATTTTCAACATCCCTGAGCAGCCCGTCTCAGGAGCGCCGCTTGGCCCGGCGTTTAGCGGGGGGCGGGGCTGGAGAGGGCTGGGGCGCCTTCTTACGGCTTCCTCCGCGACCGGGCCTGGGTGGAGGCTGCTGCTTTGGCCGGGCGGGAGGGGCGGGAGCCGCAGGAGGGCGCCCTCGGCGGCGAACAGACTGAGGGATCTGCCCGGTCGGCTGGGTGGAGGCAGCAGCGGGCCGTCGGGGCAGAATGTGCCTAATGGCCTCAGTCTGTTTCTGGGCGGTGGAGAACTGTTGGGCGAAATCCTCCACCGCACCGCCGAATAGGCCGGCCTGGGACATGGGGGAGTCGAGCAGGCGAGAGCGCTCAGCGTCCCGCATGTCAGCCAGGTTCAGCCACAAGTGTCTCTCCTGGACCACAGCTGTGGACATCACCAGACCCAGGGAGCGTGCGGTCACCTTCGTCGCCCGGAGGGCGAGGTCGGTGGCGGCGCGCAGCTCATCGAAGAGCCCTGGGTCCGTCCTACCCTCGTGCATGTCCCTTAGCATCTGCGCCTGATAGACCTGCAGAGTGGCCATGGCATGCAAAGAGGCAGCCGCCTGTCCCGCCGCTCTGTAGGACTTCGCCACTAGGGTAGACGAGAACCTACAGGCCTTGGATGGGTGCTTAGGCTCGCCGCGAGAAGAGGCACTCTGAGGACACAACTGCATCGCAACAGAACGCTCAACCGGGGGGAGCCCAGTGTACCCACGGGCAGCTGCCCCATCGAGGGGAGGAAAGGCGGATGAAATCAACGAGCGGTCGCGGGAAGACATGGGAGTCTTCCAGGACTTCGAGATTTCATCATGCACGTCCGGGAAGAAAGGTATTGGGGCAGGCTGAGGACGGGAAGCCGCAGCTGCACCCAAAAACCAATCGTCCAGCCGCGAGCGCTCAGGACAGGGTGGAGGGTTCCACTCCAAACCGATGCTCGCGGCCGCCCGGGAAAGCATGGCCGTCATCTCTGGATCAGACTGAGCCACAGCCGTATTCACACCCGAGGGTGGCAGCTGTGACGAGTCGTCACTTCCAGACGAATCAGACCCGCCTAGTGATGCTGCGATCGACATCGCATCTTCCTCTGGAGCGCCAAAGGACACTCGCGGGACCTCAAAGGACGGTCCCGCGATGATCCCCTGAACACTCGCGGGTTGCAACACTGGAGAAGGTGCTGCGGGGCACGGACACATAGTCGGCGCTTTGTTCCACACAGTCACCCTCAGATCACCCTGGCCACCAGCCGAAGTAGAGCCTCTCGAGGAGGCGCTAGATCGGGGTGTGGATGAGGGGACTCTCACTCTTGCGAGATCCTTGAGTCTCGATCTAAGTGTTGCGATGGTCATGTTCCCACAGAAAGAACATGACTCATCCACGAGCGCTGCTTTAGCGTGATCAAAGCCCAAACACACCAAGCAGCGCTCGTGCCCATCAGAGTCAGACACCAGTCGACCGCAACCAGAAGTGCACGGGCGAGGCATCTTTAAAAAGACGTGCCGCGTGCAAGCTCTTTTTGTGAGAGAAACTCAGTGCTGAAGCGCCCGCGGAGAACACACTCGCTGGCAAACCACGCTCAGATAAGCAGGAAGTGTGCACTCGCCGGGAGATCGCCGTCACACCAACACTGGAGAGTTGCTCGTCTCGTAAGAAGCTGACAATCAGAGATAGCTTAAGGAGTGAAGAATTACACTTGGCTCCGAAGCGAAAACATATCTGCCTGTTGCTGGCGTCCTCCTTTTATACCCACGAGGTGGGGCGGAGTTACGTCATGCAAATTCCGCAGACCCATGGCATTTCTTTGCCATTGGCTCGTTTTGTAATACTCGAAGTTGATAGGCTTTCTAAGCGAAACCCCATTCGTCGTCATCCGACGTAACTCGGAGTGACAACGAAAGGGAACTTAGCATTTACTCATAAACGCTTTGCACCTTTGTTTTGCGTTCCCTTGAGAAACTTTGAATTCTTTAAAGGTTTCTTGTGCAAGCGTTTTGTAATTAAAATCATTGTAATACAATTTTCCAATCAATATGTCATGTTTCATGTTGTATTTAGCTGCTCCGACAAAAATAGATTTTAGTCTGAAACACACCATATAACAGATCATTGTTGCTGTAAGAAACGCCGAAGCGTAGACCAGGAGACTCGGGTGTATCAGCAGGATTGGTTATTGAGAATGTGTTGCTTGCTCACTGCAGTCATCAAGTCTGGCTAAGGCAGTGATACATTGTATTTTATAGGCATTCAGTAGGTGCTGACCTTACACACAGCCTCAGAAGTGACCACTTAACCGAAGTATCTAAAGACAATACAGAGATTTAGCAATGCTTGTTCCTAAAAAATAATTGAAACTCAAATGGTTTAAGCAGCACCTGGTCATGAGAACTAAAGACATGTAAATATTCACACATAGTTGAACTCTTAGGCCCGGTTTACACCTGGTGTTAAGATGTGTTTTGATTGATCGGATCACAAGTGGACGACACTAAATACAGCTGTAAACGGGGTTTAAAACGTTTTGAGCTTGTCCACTTTCGACCACTTCCAGAGGGAGTTGAAAACACGTTCAACCGGATTGCTTTAGTAGTGTAAACGCTCATGTGGTCAAGTTTGGTTTGGAGAGGTGAAAAACGTAACAAACTCAACGTTCTCTCATCATTCCTGATTTCTAATACACACTGGCTGTGGCTGTCAGAGCAGAAACTAAAGCCGATGCTCTCTGTGTGTTTTTCAGTCGACTCCAGGCGTGTTCTTATGTAAATTGTATGAGCTTATTTTGTCCATTAGATCATAAGATCTAAAAAGCCTATACATTTACCCGGCCATAGTCCCTCCCCTCAAAGAAATCAGGACAGAAGTGGTTGAAAATGGATTAAAGAGACGGATTAAAACACTAGGTGTAAACGGGAATGTGTCTGTCCACTTGTGATCCGATCAACCAAAACACATCTTAATACCAGGTGTAAACAGAGCCTCAGTAGGAAAGATAGTTCTAATCAGTAAACTGATCATCATGTTGCGCTTGAATGCCGTTGAAATGAAGTTCAGCTTAGTTTTGTCATCGGATGTTAGGTTAGGTCATAGCAGATCTTAAACAGATTCTTAAATTGGTGATACCCATCATCACAAAGCAAATGAGCTCTCTCAAAAAGAAACACTGCCTCTCTGTGAATCTTTATCTGCTGGTGCCATTGTTGGACAGTGTTACTTAAATAATATATACTTTTTGGTGGCATAATCTTTTATCTCTACCTCAGAAAATGCTGTGTAATCTTCAAGTTGTTTGCCCGTCAAATCAAGTAAAGCAGCCAATTAATATAATTACTGCTTTAATGGAACCAATTAAAGGCACTTGTCTCAAAGATGGGCGTCCCACTGAAACTCCTGATAAAAGGCTCGTCAGGGCCTTGTTCCAAATTGAGGGAGAAAAAGTTTGCAATTCAGCACTAGTTCCTCTCAGGGGACAAATAAAGATGCACTACAGCAGCAGCATATTGTTTTCCTGCTCTTCATTTGAGTACTGTTGTTCCACATCATCATCTAAAACATCGATATTATTAGTAACATTTTATAATTGTTTTGTAATTATAGCAGACTGTCCCTAGATCAGCTTAATCGGCGCTCCGGCCCCTCTCACTTGCTCTTGTGTTTGCTGCCCCCTGCAGGTGGTGGCGTATCACTACTGTCAGGCTGATAACGCTTACACCTGCCTGGTGCCGGAGTTTGTGCACAACGTGGCGGCACTGCTGTGTCGCTCGCCACAGCTCGCCGCATACAGAGAGCTGCTGTTGAAAGAGCCACACATACAGAGCATGCTAAGTCTGCGCTCCTGCGTCCAGGACCCCCCCACTGCCTTCAGACGAGGGGTGCTCGAACCTCTGGAGGCACTTTATAAAGGCATGTGCACATTATATTCATGCATACAAAGTGACTTGCAATTTGACATGGCATAGTCATAATAGACACAGTAGTCATTCAGATAATATTACAGTTTTTATTCATATTTTGAATTTGTTTTTATTTTTTTGTTTTAGTTAAAGTTTTTTTCTGCCTTTTGTCAGGTCTATATAGTTCTTATTACTTTTTATTTAAGTTTTAGTTTGTTATTTTAGTACATCAAGTTAAACTGAATGAAAAATCATTGCATGAGAATGCAAAATGATGCCATAGCAAGTTTAAATTTATATTTTATTATTAAAATTATATCTTTTACTTTATTTCAAGCATCAAAAATGTTTTTCATTTTGGTTACACTTTACAATAAGGTTTCTTTAGTTTACATTAGTTAACTACATTAGTTAACATGAACTAATGATGAACTGCACTTTTACAGCATTTATTAATCTTTGTTCATTTTAAAATTTGAAAATAAATATACTAAAATATGTTTGAAATATATTTATTTTATACTAAGTATACTACAAATACATTTACATATTTATGTACTTAATGTGAATACCCTGCAATTGTGCATTTGGTATACTAAATTGGTATAGTTAACTAATTTACTAAATTACTGCCTAAATAAAAAACTAAAAACTATTAAAAATAGTTTAAATTAAAAATTAACAACTAATGTAGTACTTAATGTTAGTTAAGTACAACATTACTTAACTTAGTTTCCCAGAAATAGTGCTGAGGTCCAACTAAATATATACTTAAGTATATTTGATTGTGCTAAAGTGGAACTATTTCTAGTACACTTTAAATATCTTGCTTTTAAAGACTGATATTATACAGAGATCTTACTATCCTTAAAAATAGTGATATTAAAACACATTTTAGTCTTAATATCAAGAAATGTTTATTGTGCAATAAAGAAGTACTCCAAATAAAGTTTAATTATAATATGTATATCAGTTAGTCTCAAGCGATATGTCAGTGAATATGTTAATGGTTTGTAGTATACTTAGTAATACATTTTCACTAGGGAACTACGAACAAACAATTAACAGCTGTAATTATATGATCTAAGTTAACAAAGATTTACAAATAGAGTTTCAAATGTATTGCTCATGGTTAGTTCATGTTAGTTAATACATTAACTAATGAAACCTTATTGTAAAGTGTTACCTTTTTTTTTACAGTTTTATTTTTAGTTTCAGTTTACTATAATAACCCTGAAACAAACGCATGACCTGATTCCACAAGAGTTTGTGTTTGTCATTGTATCTTGAATCTAAAATGGTGCAAAATGTTTGTAAAAGTGTGTATGTTGTTGTTTTTCTCAGAGAGGAAGATCACTCCGGATGAAGACCTTATCATTCTCATTGATGGTCTGAATGAGGCTGAGTTCCACAAACCAGACTATGGAGACACCATTGTGTCTTTCCTCTGTAAGACCATCAACAAGTTTCCAGTCTGGCTCAAACTGGTGGTGACTGTCAGGACCTCGCTGCAGGTAAACTCTGCATTTTTACAATATTTGCCCTCTGGAATTGATTCACAAATTTATGAGGGCATATTTTTCTAATTGTGTAATAATATAGTGTGTCATCTGTACAGGCAGTATACAATTTAGGTATCTGAATAATTAAATCCAGTAAATCTCATATATATGTATACCTAGACTAAAAATAGAATATTAAAAATGTTTGGGGTCAGTACATTTTTGTAATGTTTTTGAAAGAAACTCTTATACACTTTGATCATAAAGATAGTCGAACAGTAATATTGTGAAATATTATTACAGTTTAAAATAACTGTTTTGTATTGTAATATAGTGTTAAATGTAATTTATTCCTGTGATCAAAGCTGAATTTTCAGCATCATTACTCCAGTCTTCAGTGTCACATGATCCTTCAGAAATCAGTATAATATGATGATTTGCTGCTCAAGAAACATGGAAACAGTCGTCAAGCATAATCATCAAGCATAGCGTCATTTCTGGCAGGTCACGTTAGTCAAGCTCGTATCACTGACGCTCAGTTGATCCACGTCTACCTATAGGAATACGAAGCCTATCACTGTATATATATATATATATATATATATATATATATATATATATATATACACATATATAAGCTCCTTCAGTATTATCAGCCGCTATCGCGTTTCTCAGGAGCTCATTACCCTCCTCCCTCCCCAGCTCCACCTCTCAGTCAGGATTTGGCATTCTGATTCCCCTTTGAATCAGACTAAATTCTTAAATGATGTTGTACTTTAAAATCTTGAATTAATGATATCTGCATACATTAATGTTAGTTCTGTTGTGTTTCCCCTAAGGGGGGTTATTGCTGCTCTTGTCCATGAACCATACCGCCAATCCAAACTGTATACTAATTGTCAATCGCATTTGACGATAGTGGTCCTGAATGAATTTAAACTTTTGAACGGTAGTGTATAGTAGATGTTATAAATTTGTTATGGGTGCATTTTTTGCCCTACATTTTGAATTCAATGGACATTTTTGCCCATTTCTGTGATTTTTTGTCCCAAACCCTGTTGATTTCTGCCCCTGTTATGATGACACAGACATATTTAGAAACTTTTGAAACTTGATCATTTAAAAATTACAGGTATAAATGTTTTCCTCTGTTTTTTGTTTTTGTTTTTTGTTTTGCGTAATTGGTTTATTGTTCTGCTTGTAAACCCTTCAAACATGTTCGTTGTTGTTGTAGTACCTATAAATGCATTTATTGTCTGTGTATGATAGGAATATTGAATCAATATATAAATAGATTTTTTTTAGTTTTAACATATTTTGTTAAAATATTAAGTATGCCTAGAAATAAAAATCATATCCTCATTTTTCATCCTTATATCATTCCAAACCTGGTTAATCTTCAAAACCCAAATTAAGAAATTTTAACCTGAGAGGTCTGAGAGGTGTGTTTCTGAGAATAAAAGCCTAAATTAAATCTGTTCATAGTAGAAAGCAGTCGTATTTTTTCATAAGGCTTGGATTAAACCGCTCGAATCACATGGATCATATAAGTTTTGGTTACCTTGACTTTCAAAGGAGGGACAGTATCAGGTTTCATTAAAAATATATATTTTATCTTTTAACATTTATGTTTCGAAGATAAACCAAAGTCTTATGGGTTTAGAACGACATGAGGGTGAATCATTTACATTTATGTGTTTACTATTCCTTTAGCATGATAAAGTAAAAAACTACTAACATTTACTATTTCATTGTGCATGTTGCCTGTACTCAACACAACAAAAAGCAACTACAAAATCTAATACAAGCATGATTTTTGAAAGTTACCGAGCTCTCACCTCTACCTTCCAGGAAATCACCAAACCTCTCCCTTTCCACCAAATCTCTCTGGACACCCTGGAGGAAAACGATGCCATCGACCACGATCTCCAGGGCTACATCCTCCACCGCATCCACAGCAGTGCAGAGATCCAGAACAACATCTCCCTCAACGGCAAGATGGACAACACCAGTTTCGGCAAGCTCAGTTCCCACCTCAAGTCCCTCAGCCAGGGCTCTTTTCTTTACCTGAAGCTCACCTTTGACCTGATCGAACGCGGCTACCTGGTGCTCAAAAGCTCCAACTACAAGGTGGTCCCGGTCAGTCTAGCCGAAGTGTACCTCCTGCAGTGTAACATGCGCTTCCCAACGCAGTCGTCCTTCGAAAGGGCCCTGCCGTTGCTCAACGTGACCCTGGCTTCCCTGCACCCGCTGACCGATGAGCAGATCTACCAGGCCATCAACGCCAGCTCTGTGAAGGGCACGCTTGACTGGGAAGACTTCCAGCAGAGGCTGGAGAACCTGTCGGTGTTCCTGGTGAAGAGACGGGATGGGACGCGCATGTTCATACACCCTTCCTTTAGAGAATGGCTCATATGGCGAGAGGAGGGAGAGAAGACCAAGTTCCTCTGCGATCCCAGGTCTGACAAAAGTTACTTCAAATAACGAATTCAAGTAAAAATTGGCTTTGGCGAGTAAAAGAAAATAAATGCACAAATGTACTTTTGGTTTGCTGGTTTTGAAGTGGTTCAAAAACTATTTGTTACAGAGCCAACAATATACACGTTATACCATTTAAGACTTTCTGTGGCCTTAAATTCAATCAAACTGAGTTTAAGACATTTTCCACGGGTTTTAGAAAAGGCTTAAGCCTAGTCATAGACTAAAATGCATAATTGAGCTGTTTTAACTGAAAGCAACCTGCACTGGCAGATCTTAAAATATGTCAGTGCCATTGTTTTGTCTCAATATTCACACAAGCAATGTCTTTTTCTAAGGAACGTTTATAAAAGCTACTTAAATGTCCTAATTGAACTAAGGCCTAATCCTGGCTTAATCTAAAACCTGTCTGTGAAACCGGGCCTTTAGGATGTTCACCTAAATCAAGGTGTGAGAATGAGAATCTGACGCAACATGTACGTCTTCTAACAACTTTTATATCAGTAGAAAAGATTGATCTATGAGAATATTATGATGTTTTCTGAGAACTGTAGCTTGAAGTTTTTTATGTTTCTTACATGTTTGGTTTTTTTGAAGGAATGGCCATACTCTTCTGGCTTTCTGGTTCTCCAGACAAGAAAACAAACTTAATAGACAGCAGACAATTGAACTGGGTCACCATATACTGAAAGCACACATATTCAAGGTAAGAGTGTTATTCAAGGATGTAATAATAGATCACCATAATGCTCATATTTTACAGCTAATGCTTTCATGCATTAAGGATTTTTGTTCCATTATTGTATCATACTGTAGGGCCTGAGTAAGAAGGTCGGGGTCTCTTCATCCATCTTGCAAGGGCTGTGGGTGTCATACAGTACAGAGAGTTTATCTACCGCGCTTTCATCACTCAGAAACCTTTACACACCTAACATAAAGGTACTGCTCCACTTTTACAGATGTTACATTTGTATCTTACTCTAAAACCAACATTATGGATTCACTGTTTACTTTAAAGTAACCTATTATGTTTTTTTTATTTTACCTTTCCTTTAGTCAGTGTGTATATACTGTAGATGTAAATGATCTGCAAAGTTACAAAGTCCAAAGGGAGTGAATCTCTCCAAAAGAAACGCCTCGTTTGTAGTCCTGTTATTATTTCCGTGACTTAGCTGCGTTATCATGTTACACATTTGCACATTGATCGCTTACTCACAGAACGTTGGGTAAGTGATTTCGCTATGTTGAGGAGACGCTGTTTTTTTGTTTTTTTGTGGTGAGGGCAAAAAAACATTCTATGGACTTCCAATACTGACACCACAGTACCATCAATATAGTTTCAGCTCATGGACCTTTGGCTAAACGTCTGATGCATAAGGTACACAAAATTGGAAACATTTTGGGAGTTTCGTAGTCTTCATCTGATTGGTTGAAATCTACAGGATTTCCGTGAGACCAGTGTGTCACGTTCTTTACCAGTCCGCCTGGAAACAAAGCCATTGTGACGCCAAACCCCCTCATAAAAGAACGCCGTCAGGTTTACAACTTTGACAACAAGCACTTATCAGTATCAACTAAATGCTGGATTTTCAAAAGTATGTGAAGTTCTCGACTCCTTAAAGGGATAGTTCACCCAAAAATGAAAATTCTGTCAGTATTTACTCACCCTCATGTTGTTCAACCCCGTAAGACCTTCGTTCATCTTCGGAACACAAATTAAGATATTTTTGATGAAATCTGAGAGCTGGATCACTCCTCCATAGGTTTCTTAAGGGAATGAAACTTGCTCCCCGAAAAGTTATTTAAGACATTGTTAAAATAGTCCAAGTGACTACAGTGGCTCAATCTTAAGTTTATCAAGCGACGAGAATACTTTTTGTGCGCAAAAAAACAACAAAAATAACAACTTTATTTCAACTATTAATTTCCTTCTCTGTGGGCCTCGAGTCAGTTCACTAGTGTAACAGCGCAGTGCTTCTGTGTTGTACGTCACACGCATCACACATATGACCAGCGTCGGCCTATAGTGAGCCTACGTGTGACGTAGCTCTACGCTATCACACTACGTTAACTGACTTAGAGCTGAAACCTGGCATTTCTATTCTCACACACGCTCTAATAGCATTTGACCAATCACAACAGTCAGCTAACCAATTAGAGCAGAAGTGCTACAGCAATGAATAGCATGAGGAAGATAATGTTTTTTTTTTACATTAAATCATTAAAATATGTTTTAGGAACCCACAAAACTAATTGTAATTGAGCATAATATGGGCATTTGAATTTTTCCTTAGGTGTCGCGGCTGCTGATGTTGGGCGGCGCTAATGTGAACTACCGTACGGAGGTGTTGAACAACGCTCCGGTGCTGTGTGTGCACGCTCACCAGGGTTACGCTGACATGGTGAACCTGCTGCTGGAATATGGTGCCAGTTTGGACTCTGCATCTGAGAGCGGCCTCACTCCTCTGGGATACGCAGCCGCCGCTGGACACCTGGGCATAGTTACCGCCCTCTGCAAGAGGAAAGCAAAGGTACGACAGTGTCTGACAGATGCTTACATTAAAAGTGCTAGAATTCATTATTCACAATTTATACTTTGAGCACGATAAATGCTGTTGGGTTTCTAAGATTAAGTACTCAATGTTAAAAAACCCTGTAAATTGCAGATACTTTAGCTAGTCAAGCTACTAGGGGTGTAACGGTACACAAAAGTCACGGTTCGGTATGTACCTCGGTTTTGGGGTCACGGTTCGATACGAGTTCGGTACAAGCAACAAATCCCCAATGCTTGCTTTCTTTTAGTTTATTTTGAACAGACAGTAGTGCAAATTACAGTTTGTTCCAACTAGCAGCATTTAGTCCCCTGAGGTAGTTGCTACAGTACAGCCTCCTTTAGTGTATTAAGCACTTAGCAGTAAACAGAATGTGCATAGGTCACAATGTCAAATGATTTTGTCACATTATAACAGTGGAAACAACTTAAAATACTCCATAATTTGTGGTCATACAGATAAGAGTAAGACATATATGTTTACACTCACAATAAAAACAAAACTTTGGCCAGCAGCCATATCACCCTGTAGCCCAAGACTGGCTGCCCACTGAAGCTAAGAAGGTTTGAGTCTGGTCAGTACCTGGATGGGAGACCTCCTGGGAAAACCATGTTTCTGCTGGAAGAGGTGTTAGTGAGGCCAGCAGGGGGCGCTCATCCTGTGCTCTGTGTGGGTCCTAACGCCACAGTAAAGTGTTGGGGACACTATACTGTCAAAGAGTATCGCCGTCCTTCAGATGAGACGTTATACCGAGGTCCTGACTCTCTGTGGTCATTAAAAAATCCAAGGACGTCCTTCGGAAAAAGAGTAGGGGTGTAACCCCGGCATCCTGGCCAAATTTCCCCCTTGGCCTCGGTCCATCATGGCCTCCTAATCATCCCCATATACTGATTGGCTTCATTACTGTCTCCTCTCCACCAGTGTGTGTGTGTGTGTGTGTGTGTGTGTGTGTGTGTGTGTGTGTGTGTGTGTGTGTGTGTGTGTGTGTGTGTGTGTGTGTGTGTGTGTGTGTGTGTGTGTGTGTGTGTGTGTGTGTGTGTGTGTGTGTGTGGTGTGTGTTTGTGTGTGTGGTGGGCGTTCTGGCACTATGCAATATGGCTGCCGTCGCATCATCCAGGTGGAGCTGCACATTGGTGGTGGTTGAGGAGATTCCCCCTTCCATATGTAAAAGCGCTTTGAGTACCTAGAAAAGCACTATATAAATGTAACGCATTATTATTATCATTATTATTATTATTATTAAAATATTGTGCTTATATAAAATAAAGAAAACAAATAGGATGCCGCTTTCTGCCGTCCCAGTTTCCTTTCCTTGAAGTTTGTGGAGCACATCACAAAAAAAAAAATAGACTTCTAGCAAGCTCTTGTGTGTCATCTGAACTCTCGTTTTTGGGTTGGTGCGTAGATCGTCTCTTCTTTCTGCTCTTTTTTTCTGTTGTGGCGGTTAGCAAACAGCATTACATTACCGAGCGCTCCCCCTTCTGGATTGTAGTGTGGATCGCCTGTGACTGACTGTATGTTGTCTGACTGTTTGACCGTACCGTGACGGTTCGGTCGAATGCATGTTACAGCCCTAGAAGCTACCCATTTAAAAAGATTAGGCTAACTACACTGAAGCTACTCTTGATGTTATTAAAGAGTCCACTTGTAAAAATGCTTCTCTTTTGCACTTTTCTAATTGAATATATTGTAGGTTTAAAAATGTAATATCAAATTATATTATCAGAAGAAAATTTTGAGTTACACCAATATGATTAAGAAATAATAATAATAATAATTATTATTATTGTTGTTAGAAACCTGTTAGAAACCCTGAAGTAATAAGTCATCGCTATGGAAACGATACACCGTTTCAACTAATCGCTTTGTTGTAAACTAGAAGGTTTTATAGCCTGTCAACACCAGACATGAGCGACAGAGTAAACGCAAGTAAACGTGTTTGCACATGCATTTGTGCTACTTCTGACAACAGGACAATGAATTTGAAATGTTTGCATTGATGCATCCAGTCTATAAACTGCATCTGAAATTGAATACTTTCCTACTATATTGTATGTGAAAAACAGTACGCCAACATAAAAAAAGTAAGTAAAAAGTACCATCATGACCTACTACTTAAATGGACACAGGAGAGGATTTGTGAATGACAGTGAAGCGATGCAGCTGACGCTGGTAGGTCACGTGACAGTAACAACATGGCGGATTACATTCATAATACCCATATTCATACTATATAGATTTCGGATGCACTGACGGTGTTGCAAACCATATTCTTTTTCAAGTAAGCTACAAGTTTTAGCTCATCTCGTCGTGAATCGTTGGCATAAACTCACCTTAAACAAAAGCCCTCCTAGAACATCTCAATGCCCTCACTGAGAAACGCTGGATTAGATATTCCTCTCCATTTTAGTGCCACAGAACTTTGTAAATGCACTTCTTCTGCCTGTAGGGCTAATAAAAAATCCATCTATGATTCATGGAAATTTCATTAAGCCAGTCAATAATATATAAGCGTCCGATTTTGGCTTTTGTGTGCTCAGTTCGCATCACACTTTGCTGAGTAATATTTGTGTGTGTGTGTCCTCTCCATAGCTCGACCACTCAGACAAGCACGGTCAGTGTGCACTAGTGCACGCCGCTCTTAGGGGGCACCTGGAGGTGGTGAAGTTCCTCATTCAGAGCGACTGGGGCCAAACACACCTCCAGACCCCGTCCCCTACACAGTCACAAGACACGCCCTCCCCAACACAGGCCACGCCCTCCCCCACACCGCCAGAAGCCACGCCCTCTCCCACTCAAGCCACGCCTCTGGAATCACAGCCGTCCAGCCCTGAGCCACAGGAGGATTCAGTGCAGACACCACAGGAGTCCGAGCAGAAGGAGGAGGAGCAAGAAGAGACTCCAGAAGAGTCGGAACAACAGACTCAAGCAGACACTAGGACATCGCCACAGCCTGTGACCTTCAACAAGAGCCTCGCAGTACAGCAGGCCCTTATAGCGGCAGCGAGCATGGGTTACACAGAGGTAATGCCCTGCTGGTGTCTCACAATTCCCTGCATGCTTCTTGCTCATATAGATACTAATTGTGTCTATGTCTTTAAGATTGTATCTTATCTCTTGGACTTGCCTGAGAGGGATGAAGAGGACACTCAACGTGCCCAGATTAACAGCTTTGATACCCTGTGGGGTGAGACAGGTAAAGCTTCACTCTTACATTATTTATCAAATAATTGTATACTAAAATATTGTGAGATGCCAACTAAGGCAGCGTCCTTACTGACATGAGATTCTAAAGTAGCTGATTTAGAGAACTGTACATTCACTATTTTGATCAATCACTCTTTTTCTAGCAGCTTTGGTTTGGGAAATATTCTTCTTTTTCATTTTTGCCACAGGGAGTTTTAGAAAATATTAATTTAAGAGCTATAAGCTGTGAACCAAACCAACCAGCTATGGGAAGAATCACAACAGTACAAAGTTTGATTAGAAGCAAAAAAGGAAATCAGAAAAAAGACAAAGCTACTAGACTGTGTACTTAAAGGGATAGTTCACTCAAAACTGAAAATTCTGTCATTAATTACTCACCTTCATGTCGTTCCAAACCTGCAAGACTTTCGTTCATTCTCGAAACACTTTTAATGAAACCTGAGATATTGACAGTTCATATAACTACCACTTTAACGCTTCAAAAAGTTCATAAAGAGATCGGAAATCGCTCAGTTCATATGGATTAGTTTTACAATCTCTGTATGAACTTTTTGAAGCGTCAAAGTGGTAGATGTGTAGCGATCAAATGAGGGACGGAAATCTCTGATTTTATCAAAAAAATCTTCATTTTTGTTCTGAAGATGAACAAAAGTCTTACGGGTTTGGAAAGACGTGAAGGTGAGTAATTAATGACAGAATTTTTTGTTTACTATCCCTTTAACAGCTTTAATAATTTAAAAAACAACAATCCCATGATGCATTGCGAAAAACAATCACATAAAAAATCAACATGAAATTAATTAAATCTGTTGATTTAAAGATGTTGATTGTGTATATAGAAACATTTTATATTTATTGAAAAAATTATATATATATATATATTTATTTTTTTGTAGTTTGAGAGAGTAGTGAGTTTGATTGGTGGAGATTAAATTTAAAGATAAACTTTAAAGTGCTTAGCCACAAGTGACTTGACTGTGTAAACTTGATGAAAAAACCTCTTTCCCTTTCGTTGTACTGCAATACTTGGTGAGGCATGTTGAATGAAATATATTTAACATTCCTCCTACTTCTCTTCTTGCAATCGCATTGCCATTTGGCTTTGCTTTCTGTGTGAAGAATGCATATAATGTGCTCTTTTTGAGCTTTAAAATTCTGTCTGACTGCCCTGATTGAGCTGGGTGATGGCATCATTTTTTTGCAGAGCTGCTTTATAGATTAAAATGAACCAATTTAATAATTTATGATCTTTAACAACGGAACCGTATCAGCACTGAACTGACTTCAGCTGAACAACAGCTGAAATGCATAATTTTCCTGTTATCTCTGTAAAGCTATTGTATAAAGCGCTATAAATAAAGGGGACTTGACTGTCTAGACAGGTAGCTGATGATTGACAGCTCTGTCCTGCTCTCCTCCTCAGCACTGTCAGCAGCAGCAGGGAGAGGAAAGCTGGATGTCTGTCGGCTGCTGTTGGAGCAGGGCTCTGCTGTGGCACAGCCTAATCGGAGAGGGGTAGTGCCACTCTTCAGCTCTGTGCGTCAAGGGCACTGGCAGGTAATTGATATTACCTGCATATCTGCATATCCCTGAAGTGTTTCGAGATATGATTTTCCCTGGGCATCACAACAAAATGGCTGCCCACTTCTCCGGGTGTGTGTGTGTGTCCAGAGTTTGCAGTGTGTGTGTGCACTAATTCGGATGGGTTGGACAAATGTTACTATACTTGGCCTTTACATGTCACTTTCACTTCTAAAGACTCTTTTTCCATCTTTGTCCATTTTAAATTTGTCTACATGTTTGCCTTTCAGATTGTGGATCTGTTGGTGTTGCATGGAGCAGACGTAAACCTGGCTGATAAACAAGGCCGTACTCCGCTCATGATGGCCGCCTCAGAAGGGCACCTGGACACGGCGGAGTTCCTAATGGCTCAGGGTACATGATATACACCTTTATGACACAAGGGGGCAGTTTTATGAAACTTATACTGTACCTCATCATGTCTTTTGTGTATTTGTAGGTGCGTCTATGGATCTTATGGATAAGGAGGGTCTCACTGCGCTCAGCTGGGCATGTTTGAAAGGACATCTGTCTGTGGTTCGTTGCTTGGTGGAAAGGGGTGCCGCGACGGACCATGCTGATAAAAACGGACGGACGCCTCTCGATCTGGCCGCCTTCTATGGAGACTCAGATGTGGTGAGCGATATTTCAGTTGGCTTGACAATTTTGGGTTAATATTTTTCAAAATACTTAGTCTGGACCAAAATTTCCTCCTAGTTCTTTCAAACTACATTCACCAGATGCCTTCAGCCTATTTTGACTCTGGTTAGCAAATCTCCATACTATTATAACTAATTGGATATATGGTTTTCCCTTAGTGAACTATTCAAAATTCCTAAAACCTCATAGACTTGCTGTGAAAAGTGAAAAGTAATTCCTCCAAAAGCATTCGAAGAAGATCCTCCAAACCTGGCATCACCCTTTTGGCTGTTTTGACCTATTATGCTACAGCGTTTCCTGTAGATGAATCTCTTTTCTTTTCGTGCTCTTTTTCTGTCTCAGGTGCAGTTCCTGGTGGATCATGGGGCTTTGATAGAGCACGTGGATTACAGTGGAATGCGTCCTCTGGACCGGGCAGTCGGCTGCAGAAACACATCGGTGGTGGTCGCCCTGCTGAAAAAAGGAGCCAAAATCGGTACGACAATAGCTACGTTTACATGCAACCAAATAATCTGTTAGTAGTTGGATTGATGGTTCAAGCAGATTGAAAAATCGATCCAGTTGAACTCAATCTAAATTACATCTCAAACGGATTGGAAGGAGTATTGTAGACCTGAAATAATCTGATCTATCATGAAAAAAGTAAGCATGTAAACGCTTGAATCTATACACTTTTTTCAATTGGATTTAAACGTTTTTTGCCCACATTTGCAGTGCCGTGATGTGTATATTTACATGTATTTTACACCTTACAAACTGGTCAGTGAAGGCTCAGAATGCACCAACTGGTTCAGAATACATGTAATGCACATGTAAATGAATATGTGAATCGGATTGCAAAGTTTAGGCTTCATATCTGAAAATGGATCAGATTCATTCCAATTGATGAAAATATTTACATGTAAACATACCTAGTGTGTGTGGCTCAGGCTTTGCCAACATTGTGGGAAACAAATGTCCCCACAAGCATAGTGAAACCAAAACCAACCAAAACCAGCAAATGCCCCCTAAAGGAAATCGGCTTATAACTAGAGTCCGGACCATGATACAAAAACCAACATGTATGTGTATGTTTTTACCTTTAGCTCAGCTTGTGCTT
Source organism: Siphateles boraxobius (assembly GCF_051911475.1). NCBI lineage: Eukaryota > Metazoa > Chordata > Actinopteri > Cypriniformes > Leuciscidae > Siphateles > Siphateles boraxobius. The sequence goes on from NW_027509220.1 coordinate 770,117, forward strand.
GGCTGCTTTAGCATTCTGTTGCTCTGTGCTTTACTTCACTTACTCCAGGTGCTCTTGGTCAATGCATCTCTCTCTGGAACTGTGACCCTTTTCGTTTGTGGTGTTTGCATTTTGTTTTCACTCTCTACCTGTTTCTCTTGCTGAGAAAATCTTTCTGTTTGTCAACTCAATGGTTGGTGAGAGATAGTTTAACGTTGTTAGTGCTGGTGCTGTTTTGTTGTTTAACTTTTAATTTTCTATTCTTTAGCTGAAGCTCTTATTCCCCACCACTCACGGCTGCTTTTTTGTGTTCCCCCTCACTTTTCTTCCACAACCACCGCCATTCTCTCTTCACTTCTTCTTTCTCCCACTTTCACTCACCTACACACACACCACTCTCATAACCACCTCTGGTTGTGCTGCTCACCTCATCTCACTCTCCCCACAACCCTAATCCTCATTCCCTCGCTCTCACAACCCCTGACCTCTGGCCACAGGATGTCAGACACTGCCGAGTCGCCACAAAAGAGGTAATGCTTGTGCTCGGGCTGCTCGCATCTTGCTTCCCTTCAGGCATCCAGGCAGCTCTCTTCTCTATATTCTGTGTCCAGTGGTGTGTTTGGGTGCTGTAGGTTTAACTGACACTGTTCTGATGAAGTGTTCTGTATAGGGATTTTAATCATGGTGCCTGTGATTATTTTTGGGAGTAGACAGTTACATAGTACCTAGTTCAAAGGGATGTCTTTCTGTCTGTCTATCTATCTATCTATCTATCTATCTATCTATCTATCTATCTATCTATCTATCTATCTATCTATCTATCTATCTATCTATCTTCTGACTGTCTGTCCATCTATTGTCTGTCTCTCTTTATATTTATCTAGGTAGGTATATAGAGAAATATAAAGAGAGACAGACAATAGATGGGTTTCCCAAATTATGAAAATAGAATCTTATGATAATGTATTAAATTAGTTTGAAATTTATGTGAGCTATTAATGTAAAGATTAACATAACTCCCAAAATGTCATGGGGCATTTCTTTAGATCATTTAAAGGGATGGTTCTCCCAAAAATTATTATTTTTTTTTTTTTTTTTCAGTAGGGTCCAATGTTGTTTTGTTCCCCATTTACTTGCATTATATAGGCAACAGTTGAAGCATGGCAAAGAGTTTGGGGAATCCTGTATTAAACAATAGCAGCATTGTTAATGGTTAAAGATGAAAGGTTACAGGGAATGAGAAGCTGAGTTCGCCCTGAAGGCATCCTCATCCTGTTGTCCATGCCTTCATCTGTTTGTTATGATTCCTGAGTGTTCTGCACTCCTCGTCTCTCTCCATGTTTTCCCCTCAAACCTTTGATTGTCCATTTTGACCCATCAAACATCCTGTTACCCCATAGGTCCTGCTACCTGGGCAATGGCGACATCTAAACCTGACATCATGATTATCCTACTGAGCAAACTGTTAGAGGAAGGAGATGGCTTCTACAAGGTCAGATATACTCATCATTTACCTCTAATGTTTGCACAGATTTGTCTAGAACAAAGACCTTGGCTCTATGTATTTACACAGTCAATCATCTTTTCTCTTGCAGAAGGGTAAAGTGAAGGAGGCAGCTCAGCGCTACCAGTATGCTCTGAAGAAATTTCCCCGTGAAGGATTAAGTGAGGACCTCAAGACCTTTAAAGAGCTCAAAGTGTCTTTGTTCCTGAACTTGTCTCGCTGTCGGAGGAAAATGAATGTGAGAACAGCATGAACGTTACTAAAAATACTCTTTCCAAAGTCTCATTACGGTTATTAGTGCACACAGTAAGGTTCTGGATTTATGTTTGTGATGCTGTAATATTGTAACTGCAAAATAATGAAATGTCAACCCCCAGAATACAAAAATAAAAATATATTTCACTGAACACACTTTCTTGGTCACAGGACTTTGGTATGGCGGAAGAGTTTGCTACCAAGGCTCTGGAACTGAAGCCTAAGTCTTATGAGGCATACTATGCTAGAGCCCGTGCCAAGCGTAGCAGCAGGTAGGGGTCATTACTTTCATTCCTTTCACATCAAATTACTTATAGATGGCTTAATATTTCCATTGCCACTCTGTAGGCAATTCGCTGAAGCACTAGAAGACCTGAGGGAAGCCATAAAGTTGTGTCCCAACAATCGTGAAATCCAGCGCCTCCTTCAACGTGTGGATGAAGAGTACAGGGAAGTTACTCAATCAGAGGAGCCAGAGCTTGAGCCTCCTCCGTCTCCACCACCATCTCCCTTACCAGTGGAGGAAGATGAGGAGCCCCCTCATCACACCCCTCCTCCTGAGCCAAGACTGGATGACATGGAACCTGTTCAAGACTTGTTTGAGGATGATGACTTCCTTGAACAAGAGCTAGAAGCTGTGTCAATTGGTCTTGCCTCTGATATTCACTCGAATGCTTCAAGCCTTGCCATTATACGTAGTCCACCCCTTTCTCCGACCCATCATGACACTGGCTACCTATCTGGAGGGCAGGCCTTTGAGTTCCAACCGAGCTCCTCCTCCATGTCATCTCCTACCCATCATAGTTACCAGTCCACCTCCCCGTGTATCTCCCCAACACATCAGAACTCTCACTACCGCCAGAGTCCACCCCATACTTCGCCCTCCCATCAGTCCTCGTACCGGTTCAGCCCTCCACCCATGGGCGGTGGAGGGAACCAGGGTATGGAGTATCAGAGTCCTCCACCATCTCCTCTTCGGCGTGGGGGGCCATTCAGAGCAAGCCCTCCAGTCGAGAGTGTGTGTCTATATCGTTCCCAGTCTGGCTCTCCAGTCCGCTACCAGCAGGAGCCTTTACCTAGCCGCCCTAAATCGCCACTGTTGAAGATGAGCAGCCAGCGATCCTTCCAGCTCCAGTCGCAGCCTTCCCAGAGCTCTCAGACCAGCCAGCACCACCAGATCCAGGGTCTTCGCCTGCAGGCCTCGATGGCACAGATCGTCCGCACTAACCAGCCCAGTAACAGTGTGTACAGCCAGTTGGCGCATCCACTCAGCAGCAGGTATCAGGGATGTTCCATGGATGTGGACAGGGAGAGAGATCGGGAGCCAAGACTTGTGTACCAGCCCTCGTTGGATGGCCGGTCAATGTCTCAAGTGCAATCCAGCCTTAGTGTGGGAGCTCTCTGTCAGCACGGGAGCCGAGGTGGGCCTGCCGGGGTTCTGGAGTCAAACTTGGGGAAAGAAGATATCCCTCAACGTCCTGCTTCAGCCTACCGTTCAACTACAGGGGGACCTGGAGGCATGCGTTTCAGTCAAACCCCCCAGATTAGCCGCAGTCAGTCAGCGGCATACTATCCTGTCTCCAAGCATGAACTTGAGAGAGCAGTGGCCGCCTCTGCTCTGTCACCTTGCCAACTAGGCTCTCCGGAGATCCCCCACCTAGTGCGTAGACCTATTAGTGCCAATACAAGTGACCTAAAGCAGCACGGACCGACCCCCAGACCACTGATCCACTCCCAGAGCGTTAATCTTCGCTTCTCCCCATCTAGCAGTAATATCTCCTCAGGCTCCAGCTGCAATCTAGCCCCTGGCTTCAGGCCTTCCTCCTCCATGGCCCAAATGGAAATCCCGTTGCAGACCACATATGAGCGAAGCTTCGATGAGCCATCTGCCCTCTCACCCTCTCAGAGCGGACTCTACTTGGGTGAACCCGCCCGATCCCGGGCCACTCCGTTTATGGGCGTCATCGACAAGACTGCAAGGACTCAGCAGCAGTACCTTCTCCAGCCTTCCCGGGCCTGGCCCGTTTCATCCATGGAATCGGTCATCACTAGCCCCACGTCGCCTGGCAACTTGATCCACCAAGCCTCCACCGCCTCTTCCTACAGCCCACCTACATCTCTAGGCAATATTGCCTACTACAATAAGACCAATAATGCCCAGAATGGACACTTGCTAGAGGAGGAGTACTACGTCCAGCCGCAGCCCTCCTCCCTAGGCAAGCTTGCTAATGGAGGGGCCCGTGATCGAGACCTCCTAGAGCGGGTGAGCCAGGTGCCAACTTACCAGGATGTTAAAGTGGCGCGGACAATGCCTGTGGCACAGGCGTACCAGGAGAACATGTACCGCCAGCTTTCCCGTGATGCCAGACAAGGTCCCACCTCGCCCATCAAACCAAAGAGACCCTATGTGGAGTCAAACGTTTAATAGGCACCCAAAAGGGTGGGCACAAAGGTGTGTATGACAGTGAATGTTTGTGTCAGGTTGTACGTATGGGACTGTGTAGGTGCAGGATATTAAAACCAGTATTTCAATTAAAGGGAAACTGAATATTAGACATACTTTTAATAAACTAAAAAAAACAGTGTTACAAAGGTGTGTACAAATACCTGTGCCTACTTCTGTTGGAAAAAAAAAACTTTTAGAATTTATGTGGTGAACAGGCTCCAAATATCCTGACAGCACCCTTTTGGAGTATTAAAATACAGTATGTAAAGGTAAAAAATGTTCTATAAAGCTCTGCACATTATAAGAAAGCACATTTAATGACGTTCCACAACAGAGGCCTACATGCAGAGAAATAGTGTCTTGCCATCGTTCCTAGCACTAAAGCGGATATAAAACTGGGAATCTGTGTTCCCACTCATTCTCTCTCTCATTTACACTCTCTCTCTTCCCAATGAAACTAAAGAAATTTGCTAGGCATTCTGGACATCATTTTGTTGGATTGTTCAATACTGTAAAAAGGAAATAAAAATGTTTCAGAAAACTAAGCTGTAGTTACGGAAGGAAAAAAGGAATATTTATAATTAAGTTATACGATGTATAGAAATATTAAAGCAGTCTTTGTGTCAAGTTTATTTTTTCATTTTTGTTTGGGCTTTATGTCTTTAATTTTGTAACTATTGATTTGAGCTTTTGGAAATGGTATTAGATATTTTTAAAATCATGATTCAGAGTTTATGACTGGAGGTTATTATCTTTACAGTTATTACCTTATAATTCTGGTTCCCAAGCAGAAATATTGTTTATCAAAATTCACAGTTGTACTGTGGCAATAATATTAGTTTAATGAATTTCTTGGGAATAAGCTTAATAAGATTTTCAAGTAACCCTCATATAGCTTTTGTCTATTTAAATTAAATGATTTCAGTAAATTACCATGTACTGGAGTGGCAATCCTGCCGTATTTCAAGTAGAAGAATGTATCACACCATAGACGTCTTATGAACTCTACAGTATGTATACTACGCAACACAAAGTTTCAGGGGCGTTTGCAAGGTAGTAATACAATTTCTTCTCTTTTTTTCAATTTCTTTATTGTTCTAAGAAATGAAATATTGCATTGTCACAGAGAAGCATCAGTATATCAAGTGAAGTATGTTTGTTTTAACTTTTAAACTTTTATTCGTAACTTTGGTCTGCACTGACTGTCTGGACATTTTGAAAAAAGAGAGCACTTTATTCATTCGTGAGGATTGTATGGAATGTGAATATTGGGGGGGCTAAAGATGTTTTTTTTTTTTTTTTTTTTTTTTGATCTGGGATAGGACATCCTTACTAACGAACGTTCAGTGAACACTGGAAAATAACCTGTGATTAGTTGTACTACTAGAAAACAAATAGAAGTCATTGTCCTTGGTGCAATTCTAATTTTTCAAGCAAATGAATGAACAATAATATAAAAGAGCAAAATTATGTTTTTAAAAAGATATAAAATGTGTATATAACAGCCTTTATAGAGCGCAGTGTACTTGCTGTATATAGTGGCCAAATGTGTTCATGCATAACAAAATCCTGCTCTCCTCCGCCAAATGCTGCGCGAGAAGGACTTGATGAGCCTCACGTGTCAAACACAGTTCAGTGGCATCACACACTACCGAAATGCAAACCAGCCGTTTTGAAATAGTGTATTTGTCGTGTATAAAAAAACAACAACAATATTCAGCTAGTTCCTTTTGAAATTCTCTGCTTCAGAATGCAATATTATCAACACGCAGAGCTTAAATGTGGCTTTGGTCTTCTCAAAAATACAGTATATGAACAGATATCTAGACAGCTTGTCTTAAAGGCAACCATATTCACCTTTCTATTGCTGTCAGTGTAAACCTGCTTGAATCGAGAGATGCCTCATGGTCAACTTTGGGGAAAAGTGAAATAAAAACTGAGGGCTCATCAAGGGCCTCTTTAGAGTGGTGTGGTTTTTCAGTGCAATTTATTTTTGCTGTACATAACCTGACGCATGATTTATCCTCCATTCCCCTCCGAAATCGACATACACAGACATTTGTGAATCTGCCGTATGTCTCCAATAGAGGAACTTAACAGAAATAATGATCACAACAAGTCTCACACTCATATGACATTTACCTCTAAAGGTTTTGGCCATTCTTTTTATTTTTCTGTTGGATTTGAGTTGATTTTAATGTATTTGCTTGCTAAGCAGAGTTTCTCGTCTGTAAATGTGAGCTTTCAGAGCGCTGTGACAACGTTTAATGACTTCAATAAACCAGAATGTGTTTTTATCATGTCAGTGGTCATTTTTATACGGTCTATGTTTAATAAGAGTTACTTTATAAGAAATGTATAAAACTGGTCGAGCTTAAAAGATGATTCCTTTTATTGTGGTTTCTTTTATATAGGCCTACAGCTGTTACACAACTGCACTATTTGTCCTTTCAGACTATTATTGCTCATACTTGACAAACGGCCACATATTAAACTGACACATACTGTAGGATGGCTCAAATCATGCAGCTTGTTGAGGATAGAAAGTTACATTTCTAAGTGATCAGAATTTCGATTTTCCCCTGGCAGACACTAAAACAAAGTTAAATCCTCCAGCCATATCTAGGGACCAGAGATTTGGAACATTCTAAACACCTTAGCAACACCCTAGCAACCACCTAGAACAATTTAGAATCAGACTAAGCAAATACTAGAGAAAATGCAAATATCTAGTTTTCTTAATCACTTTGTGGAAACCGATTATAGATTGATTTAGACCATTTAAATAACTTGAAAGCATAAAAAAATAAATAGAGAAAACTATTGAACTTTTTAAAAAGAATCATCAAAGAACAACAAGAAACAATTTCACCTAAGAGTTTCAAACTAAATGCTAATGAACTGCAGTAATCCATATTCAATGTCCCTTTTTTTTTGCAAAACAATCTTTAAAGCTGCAAGCAACTGCATTGTCATTGTCTTTAAATAGAACTCCATTAATGATTGATCTTCAAGATGATTTGTGTCAATGGATGGTTCAAACACTAAAAACATCTGCGACATTCACCTTTACTCCCTCTTGGGTTTGGCTGTGAGGAGATGCACAAATCCTGGCACTAACACCATGACCACCTGCGGCACAATGGTGTATTTCAGAAAGAACAGTGAGTAGAAGAGAAGAGGAGGAACAGTGGGCAAAGGGAAGCTGCTGATGTAGTGGAGCGCCATGGACGAGAGGGCCAGACAGAGAGTCCTGGGTACCCATGGAAGAGCCCATCCACCTGGCTTCCAATACTGCGCAAGTCCTAGGCCTAGCAGAACCCCGGCATCACGGTTCAGAGAGGAGAAGGGCGCAGTGTCTACACGGATCCACTCGGAGTGAGAACACCACCTCTTAGCCAGAGAGATGGACCTGCGGTTCACAGTATGAGTGCAAGTTTGCAGTGAAAAAAGTCATTCATACAGATTATCACTCCTTAATGCCTGCTACAGACTGTGCGATTTCGGCAATCCTATAAGATCATTGCAAATCACAAAGTACGACATGGTCAATTTAACTCGGGTACGACATGTGTGTTGACTGAATGATGATGATGACACCTATTAAATCGCAGGCTACGATGCATTAGCATGTGCTAGTGTTGAACAAATAGAGCAAGATCAATCGCAATTGTGGGTTTTATGTTCGCTGAAAAAAGAGGCGGCGGCGAAAGATGAGAATATGGACGCGGTCATGGCTGGAGAATGCCAATTTTGCAAATGGAGCTTGAGGTAAGTAGTTTAAAGTTTTAGCGTCATGTCACGTTGATCAATACGCCATTTCATGGTGCATTTTTATTGCCAGCAGACATACAGTAGGTCATAGCAGCAAACACACTGTGAGATGATCATGATAAAGTTCTGACACTGTCTGAGGCCACGTCCACACGAAGCCAGAGCTTTCCCTATCCAATCTTTTTTTTCCTTGTTCTAAAAAAAAATTCCATAAACACGGCGCCGTCTCAAGAAATATCTGCGTACACACGAAACCGCTGAAACCGACTGAAACCGATGTAGTATACATGCCAGACCAGTATGAGGCGCTGTATTTGTGACACAGATACACTAAAAACAGAGAAGACTTGCGCATCAACCTTGCGCGCTGTATACAATAATATTAGGAACAGTAGCTTCTTTTTTTTCTTTCTTTTTAATCAAGAACTTTATTGAACAATATGAAAAACCATAAACCTGGTACAAAATAGGAATGAGTCACGATATTCGATTAGTTAGCAGACGCATAAAGCTTGCCACAAAGAACCGGCAAATAGCCTAATCATTATGAATGTGTCAAATTTAGCAAGGAGACATTTTAATTATTTATTAATAAACTAGTGTTTTCTGTGACGATGCTGACTCGCCACCTTCACAGTAGGTGAAGGTGTTTATAGAGAGAAATGCGCACTTCATACGGATTATAATAGAGTTGTCTGTTTCTTTTCGTTTTGAATTGTTTTGTTTAAAAGTAGACATTTCAAGCTTAGATATATTTCTGAGTTTCTGTTCATTTATGAGACAAGCTCCAGTTCACGTGGGATTCAAGTTGTATCGCGTCGGCGCCTCCGTGTCCTGATGGCTATTGTCTGCTATATTTGCTACTTATTTATTAAATCCAGGAAATTGGTTGATGAAACATTGATTAAAATTATGATACAATTTATACAAAACGAAATTCACTTTAAAGAAAGGCTTTATATAAAACAAAACTTAATTAAGTGGTCAAAATGATGTGTCTCGATATTGCGCATCTTATGATTAGGCTACTCAGGCTGTTCACTTTTCATATAATCAACATATGAAATGGAAAAAATAACATATTATTTAAACATAAATATGAAACTAACTTTTCTTTAATGGCTACAACATGTAGGCCTACAGTACAGAGAAATTTAATGTCGGAGCGAAAGGCCTCCGCATTATTATGCGTTTTTTGAATAATAATCAAATAATTCCCAGCGATCGTCGAATATTATTTTTGCTTGAAATGCCCATCCCTACAAAATACGAAATGTCTTAATCAGACAAAATACAAGCATCATAGCATAAGAAAGAAATATAAACAAATAAAGAAGTAAAATAAAGAAATAAAATAAAAATACATTAAATTAGGCCTAAACAATAAATAAATAAATAAAAGAGGCTCAGTAGCTTCTGAAGCATGAACTCAAGCAAGTAGTCGCAGTTGTTGTTGATGTTAGGCTACTGATTTAGCGTGTCTGACTAGTCGACACGTGGGGTGATGACATCATCGTTTCACAAAATATGGAATACGGATTGGCCGTACACACGAAGACGCAAGGGTGTCGTTTTCAGATTTATCCACCCTGGGACCCGTTTTCAAAAAATAGCGGTTTCAGTCTCCCAAAACGCCGGATCCGTCTGGACGAAACGCCGATCCGATAAAAAATTTGTCCATATACAGCTAAACAGCTCCATGTGGACAGGGGCTGAATATTATCGCAGGCTATCATTGGCCATAAGACCGTGATAATGGCCGTCTTTGAACCTCTGTACGACGTACGACCACAGAAACCGCCACGATTCGTCATCTTCAGTCTGGGACAGCCCAAAATCATACAATTTGAACCAGGCATAATACAAATATGCAGTGTACATGTGATATTTTGAGGATTAGTATATTATAATTGGTGGTTGACAATGCATATTTCAATGGACCCTTTGCACATTTTATATATTATAGTGCTATAATATATTATAACAAAGTATAGTGTTATAAAAAACATAGCTAGATTTAATTGAATTGCATTTGTAACAATTGAGATGTACACGTGTTGAATTTAGACGTGTTAAACTAAAAAAAGTACAGTTTTTACACAATATTAACTCAATGTCACATTGTACCCACCAAGAAAGATCAATCCCAGTCTTTTGCAGGGCGCCATGCAGCACAAGAGCTCCAAAGAGCAAAGTCATGCTCCAGCAAAAGAAGAACAGCAGAGGGCGACATTCAGGCACAGTCCGGTTCAGATACATCCCCAGCAACACCCCTGTGGAGATGGTGCATTAAGATCCTGGCTTTAAAGATATGAGTATGTGTATGTATGTATAGATGACTTATTTATTTATACTGACCTGTCAGAAGACCGGCAATGACTTGATGAGGGAAGTGAGCCAGGATGAAGATCCGAGAAAGGCCCACACATCCCAAAAATACTGCATACAACAGGTACGGCACTGCAGCTAACATCTTACTGTACGACAAAGAGTTTGTTTAGTATTACATATGAATAAATAACATTCATGTATCTACAGTAATACTGTGATGTGACTTAAAAGAGAGCGTGAGAAAATTACAAACAAAATATTTTTTTTAAAGTTTGCATACGTTGAGTATCATATTTGATACATCAGGCTTTTATGGCTCATATAGTTTGAGATAGTGAGAGTTTGAAGAGGAGGGGGAAAAATCAGTTTAATTTAGAGGCTCAAATTGAGCAAAAATACAGAATTTGGTGCAGATGATGATTTTTATATGGCCAAAATGAATAATGAAATTAGGCTGCTACTAATATAAATTGGATATGAATAGAAGTTGTCACTCCATAAGTTGTATATCAGACAATAGTAAGATTTATACTTAAATGCTTAGTTTTATGATCAAATCTCTGTAGTTTTATTTAAACCACATAACTCAATGGAGTACAATGATGATTGAGAGATGAACAAATAAACCTTCCTCGTGGATTATATTTGATACTCACAATTTAGCATGATTTATAAAAAAAAAAAATTTTTTTTAAAGATGTATGAATAATCAAGTAAGGTTTAGTGCAGTCCAGTAAATATTGATCTAGATATATTACAATATATCAAAGTTCTTCTGAAGTTTACTGTAAAGGCTTTATAGTGTTAAAGACAGACCTGGCCGTGCGAGTGTGAAAGAATGAGGCCAGTGAAGAGACGATCAGCCACCACACAGCACTAGTGACCATGGCATGACCTGAGGGACTGCCTGAGAGAGATGGAGGAGGGATTAGGTCTTGACATCTGGAAATGCTTCAGGTAAAATGATCTATAACAAGGAATACGATTATTGTGCTGCTTTACCTGGGCCAGTCTCACATGTAGACAGGAACTGCTGGACTTTCGGTGGGTTTTTAGAAAACAATCCAGATTCTCCAATCCACCAATATGGCCTCTCGCCAAACAGGAACCTGGATGTCAAGTTAAATAAATTACAGTCAACATGAAATGCCATTCACAACCCAATAAAAACTCGTTTAAAACTATAATTTTATGAAAACTAAAATAAATTCTCTACAGTTTACTTTTTCTTGCATTTTAAATGCCATCAGAATCATTTAGAACCAAAAGAGTAAGAAATTACTAAATTGATTTAATGAGGTTTTTCTTGAAACAATTCTAACATGCTAATTTAGTGCTCAATTATTATTGGTACACAATTATTATTAATGTTTTTTTTTTATCTAATCCCAAACTTGTGAATGGCAGTGTATCAAGGTTTTCACACAAAATATTAAACAGCACTGTTTTGACACTGAAGTGATAAGACATTACTTTAAACCTTAAAATGCTTTGGAATAATAATTTATATAATTGCAATGATTGCTATGTTGTTTTAGTATGTCATATGGATACTTGTAATATTTATATAAGAAATGCTGACAGTATTCTTCAAACATTACAACATTACAACATTACACTAGAGTCTATATATATATATATATAAATATATATTTATATATGTAGGCTATATATAGGCCTATACATATATTACATACACGCATACTGTACTGAATATATACACACATACATAATGTATATATTACATAAAAAGTAATTATAAAACTAGTTTGCACTATAGAAGTTTATCTATCATCTGACATTTGGTTTCATTTTCACACATCCTAACATGCAAAGCATTTCATACCATTTGAGAACCAAATTAAGCCACTCTGACAAAGCTGCTACCCAGAGAACAGCGATGCCAGTCCGTCGATGAATGTAAAACACGACAGGAAAGACCAGGAGAACCGCCGCTTTCGGGTCTCCCATATGAGAAGCGACTAGCCAGAAATCCTCCAGGCTTCTGGTTCTCTGCTGAAGAGCCTCCGCCACCCAAACGCCTTGGCGGTGAATGTTCTCCATTACAGGATGATGAATAAACGTCCACAGATAACATTAAGGTCCCCTGCTCATCTTACAGGTAAAAGACTGAGTGAATTAAGACTTAAACAACGGTCAGAGAAGCCGCTGCTGCTGTCAGGAGTTCAGACCTCAACGTTACCGTTATCACGGGTACCGCAGTGGGACAAAATGAATCTGCTAAAACGCATATTTTAAACAAGGGACTTGAATCATCTGCCCACTCGAACTTTTTACAGACTTTAACCGCAAAGGTTTTATCAGTTCACCTTATTCTAGGCCTATTAAATACATGAGCGAAGAATATTATCTGAACAGTGAAATGGGCTTTTAAATTGTTAATAATTTAATTATTTGAAGTCAAGAAAAACTAATCTATATTATTACATATAATATTATAATATATTACCTTCTGTAAAACTAATCTCAATATGTACTTTGAAACACTTTTAAGCACAAGAACACAAAATAAAAAACTTTTGAAAACAATAAATAGCCTATTCTAAAACTTTTCAAAATCATGTAACCACCAAATGTTAACTTTTTTTTAAATTATTATTTTTTATACGGTTATTCTTTTATATTGCTGTTGTTATTTATCTCACATTCTCTGAACTGTTCTCTATAATTTTTGCTCTATATAATTTGACTGATATGAGTCGTGAAACATCTGGAAAACAGGCTACCATTTGGTTCCAGTACAGTTTACATGTATTTTGCCTTGTCTATATACATATATATTTCTCAAATAAAATAAGAATTTTAATTATGTTGTCCATCTCTAATTAATCAGTACTCTTGCATAAACAAGAGTAGTATCACTCTTATTTATTTGTTTGTTTCTTTATTTATTTATTTATTTATTTATCGTCTAGTATTTTATTTTTATTTTATTTTTATTTAAAAAGTTGTGTCTTTTTTTTTTTTTTTTTGAAGAATAATTGTGTTCCCACTCTTTCCTGTCACCTGACGTGCCGCTGAGTGTAGCAGTCACGCCGTCGCGGTCGTTTACGTAAAGCTAGCGCTCCGGTTTCCCTGGCGGAGAAGATGGCGGCTCCTGGACCGGGGGAGTATTTCAGTGTCGGGAGCCATGTCTCTTGCCTCACCTGTTTAGGCCAACGTTTGCAGGGAGAGGTGGTGGCTTTCGATTACCCGTCCAAGATGTTGACTCTGAGTATCCTTTATTCCTCGGATATGTGCGTTTAAACTGCTTGACTGTGTCAAACTGAGGCTCCGCGTGAGCGTGTTTATGTGTGCGCTAGTGGCCTCATTCAACGCATATTCTTGCTTCGTTTACCTTCTATGTTGTGTTTGGCCAAGATCGGCTATGTTTGTCACTTTGTTTTTTCTGTGGTTAGTTGACTTGATGTGGGTTCACAGTTGTAAACGTGTTGGAAAAGTGTTGTTTGTGGTTAGCTTGCTGATTAGCATGTCCTCGCGACCGACAATATTAGCCGTGCGTGCTAAGCTAATGCCTTTCCAGTGTAATAATGGCAGCTCTCATAGGGTATATTATATAGTTTATAAACTATTTTTTTCCCAGTAACAGCTAATAATGCCCAGGATGCGTAATGTTAGCATACACTAGTTTACCACCATACTAAATGCAGTCTGTAGTTATACTGTTCTCAGATCAATAATCTCAGACTGAATGGTCATATTCATATTTGTTGACCATGCTATACAAATAAGGGAGTTTGTGAATGCAGAGATCGGAAGGATGACACTTCAACCTACTCACTAGGCTATACGTTTTATGCACTAAAAATAAATATCACAAACAGGTTCCTTCCATCCAAATGAAATATAGCTTCCATCTTTCGAGATGGCATTTTAAAGGGTGAGCTGAAGTGATGACACACTTTGACCTGCCATGGTTTAATAAAAATCTTTGAAGATTTCACATCACCACAACCTCAAGGTTGATGGTTTTATAATTATACTAAAATGAATTTTACATGCCAAAAAGTATAAATATAGCTCGGACGACAGAAGGCGTGTAGTAGATTGTACAACAGGTTTTTCAGCAAAGTTTTTGGTCATTTAAAGACGTTAGAAATTTCTTTGTGTATTAAATATGATACAGTAGGCTTCATAGGGCTAAGGATAGATTAACTGGCTAAGCAGCATCTAGAGAATGTGAAAGTAAGTTTTTCAGGTATCTACAAAAGATGAAGATTGTTAAGTTTTTTGTGATAAATGAATTAATCTGCTTGTCACACATAAGATTGACCTTCATGAGATTTCTACAAATCGCACTTGTCACTGTTCAGTGCTGATTTGTTTAAATGTGGTCTTGATGGTTTGATGCCTTGACATGTATGACATCACTTGTCACTTTTTGTCGTCTTATTTTTTGTAGGTTTGCTCAACCAATTACTCGTGTTGGTTTCATTTTATGTATTACTCACCTGTCTTTTACATCTAGGCCTTAGAATAAAGGCCATTTAACCTTGTGGGGGATGGTGGTAGTTGAACCGCTCAATGTCTTTGGTGTGTTGTAAACAGGTGTGTCAGTAACTACTTTTGATGTTTAGTAAACCAAGTCATTTCCTAAACAGGAGGTTTCAACACCTACCTGTAGGGCTGGGCGATATGGCCTAAAAAAATTATCACGATAATTTTTTTATATTAGTCGACATCGATAATTATCACGATAAATGTCAAATCTTTATTTCTTTCAAGTTTAAAGGCAGATTTTTGCTCCTAAGTGAAAGTTGTAGAAACCAGAGCGTTAATTGTGGTTTTAAACTAATCTTTATTGTCAGAAAATTTCACAAATCTCAGGTTGAACATTCAAACATTTGTCCTTATTCCTTAACAAAATAAATATCTTAATAGAAAAATACATTTCTTAGTTTCTGCATGTGCTAATGGGGGATATTGTTTAATGTAAAGTGACTTTGATGGCACGTATCTTCAGCACAGTTTGCAGTGCAGGCTGCAATATTAATAATATTACATGTTTTGTCTCAAAACGCATATTTGACAGTGAGTTGCCAGTAAATCTGCATCCTGACTCAAGCTAATACTACCATGTTAAATTTATGTTCATTAAAAAAAACAGTAACATCTGTTAAAAAAAATTTATAAACATATTCTGACTGTATGAGTTTTATTAAAATTAACCATTGGTCATCCAGTATCATGCATTTAGATCATGATAACCACAGATAAAACCAGGCATAGCCTATAGTCTCACTATCATGGCAAAATGTTACTTCATGGTTTCTATGGTATTTATGAAAAACAGTAGCCTAAATACATCATTAAATACTGTAATTGTATTCCATTAGTCCTTTGATACATTGTCTACATTAATAATATAATACAATTCAATAAGTATATCCCACATTTCATGGTGCAGTAAATATTACTAGGCTAACGTTACAGTAAATCCATGGTAAATGAAGGGGGTTTGTTGACGGAAAATCCTTCTGACTGTATCGTTGCGCACAGTGTTTCTCCTGTTTGTCAGCGCGGTTTCATCTGCCTTTAAACTGGTTTACATCACGGAGACATTTGTGTTCTTCACTGAATTCAAGCGCTTCTCACTGGATCTCGTGAGCGAGATGATGCTCTAGTCTCTAGTCATAAGTCATAAGCTCTAGTCGTAAGCTCGCGTTGCGCTCAGAGCCTGTCTAACGGAGAGCCTTGGCACTTCCTATTAGCCCCATTGTATATAATCTTGGTTGCAGTTCCATTAGAATTCCACTGGAGGTGATCGCGGGCGAGTGCAGAATGAATGGGAGTCTATGGAGCTAGACGGCTAAATGTATCCCTTTCTCCTGCTTGTCGTTGAATCAACGTAGATTTTATTGTTGATTACGCAAGTTCAATATAGATTATAGTCCAAAAGTCGAATGAACGAGTACTTATGTCCTTTCGATTTCTTACAGGTTAGGTCGTTGTTGGCCGGAACACGCTAGCATTCTGCTATTACGTGACGTCATCACATTTTTTAAAGTATTTTTAGAACAGATAAGTAAACTTAAAATGCAATTTTCAGCTGAGTGTATTATCTTAGCCCGCCCTTTTGAATGCAACTTTCAAATTACTTGTCAAAAAATTACATCCTGAGAAAAGTGGATTTCTGGGGGTGAAACCCCATAGACTCCCATTCACTCTGCACTCGCCTGTGAGCGCCCCCGCATGGACAGAGACGTGTTACTGCAGCCAGTCCAGAAACCGGAAGTAACCAGAAAGTGCCAATTCTCTTCTATTAGACATTCTCTGCTGCGCTGCCGTTTGGACTTTGAGCCGGGTGGATAAACGGTCCGTGTGGCGCGCGGTTCAAATGAGTTTCGTTCCGCTTTTGGCACATAAACATTATCGAACATTTATCGAACTCTTGATATCGTTTTATCGAGAAAAATTATATCGCGATAATTATCGTTTTATTGCCCAGCCCCACCTACCTGTTGATAGAGAACAACTGCATAAGTATGTCTTGATGTTTTTGTTTGATGTATCCTTAACACTCCTACCAGAATGTCCTTCCTCCAGCGGAAAGCCCAACCTCAGCGACGTCATCTTGATCAACTTAGCCTATGTTTCAGATGTGGATATAATTAATGACCTCACTGAAACTCCTCCTCCTCTAGCATCCTTGAATGTTAGCAAGGTAAGATTACATATTGCGTTCAAAATGCATACACCAACGGTGGTTGCACTACAATCACAATTTTATATACTGGAATGAGTCATTTTAAGTCATGGTAACACTTGAAGGTGCTGTATGTAACTTTCTTTACTCTACTAAAGCTTAAAAATATCATAATATTATAGGAGATATTTAGGAAACATGTTAAGTTCACATTCTCGTTTCTCTGAAAAACACTTCTACAGCCAGTTATTTGACTTATTATTTTACACGTTCCGTGTTGTCAGTCGTGTTTTGTTTTGGTCTGTGTGATCTCGCCCACTGCCAGTTCACCCAATAGTATTTCGACACCCCGGGATGCCAGTTAGCAGGAAACACAGTGCATCGGATCCTTGGAAACGAGCAAACAAACTGGGTCAGAGCTTGCAGATTCCACACAACCTAAAAAGCCTCGGTATCCATCTAAAAATCTCTAAGAACGAGAGTAAATTAAAACGTGGATAAATCAATTTATTAACTTACAGTCTGTATGTCTCCTTGTTTTTCATCATCAATTGTGCTCGCTCCTTTAGCGTGTCCTCAAAATGGCAACCCGCGTGTGCGAGTCTGAGGAGGAGGGAGGGGGGAAACAACGGTCTCTGATATTTTGAATTTGGACTGCAGTCATTCTTACATACAGCACCTTAGTTTAATATGACAGTATAGTTGGTATGGCCTATTGGTGATACCTTTATTAATGTCTATTGTACATGTTAGACATTTTCAAAAGAAAAACATTCAAAGTTAGACTGTAGTATTAGGAAATGGATAGTACTGAGTAGGAATGGGAATTTTCAGGAATATTAATACATTTTCATTAAAATGAATAGTCATTTAATTGTTTGTCAAATGCATGTGAAACTATAAATACAATATACTATATATAAAGCGGTCCAGACTTTCAAAAAACCCATCTGGATAAAATCTGTATATTCCAAAAATCAGATTTTTGCTGCCAGTCTGAACATAGCCATGGTGGTTTGTAAAAAATGTTTCACATATGTTGTGCTAGATCAGGGGTGTCAAACTCAGTTCCTGCAGGGTCATTGTTCTGCAGAGTTTAGCTCCAACCTTAATTAAACAACCAGCTAATCCAGTGCTGTCAAATCTCCCCCATACCCTTAAGCCTGGAACACACCAAGCCGACGGTCGGCCGTCGGGCAGTTTTTGTGCGTCGGCCGACTAAGTTTACTCAGTGTGTTCCGCACCGTCGGCTGAAATTGGTCCTCGTTGGCTTTGTTGCGGCCGATTCGACATGTTGAATCGGCGTCGGTGAAAGAGGGAACTCTGATTGGCTGTTCAGCTTAGTGAGTCAGTGCACGAGAATAATAGCAAAACGGCGAGCAAAGAAGTCAAACGCTACAGATAGAAGGTTGTTCTTATGTTACATCATCTTTGCGTAAGTGTTCCTTTGCAAATATTTCAATATTAACATGAGCGGAGTGGAATAAAGGAAGTGTTTAGCAGGACTGATATTCAGAACGGTAAGAACACACTGCTTTGTTTACGGGATGTGTATCTGCAGCCTGCTGCATCGAATTCAATAGACAGTTGTCTCATTTACATGCAGGCGCAGAACACGCATGCTAGCTGACAGTCGGCTGTAGTTCTCTCGGTGTGTTCAAGTTCAGCTTTTTCCCCCGATGTGTGGCGACAACACAGTCGGCTTTCATCAGCGCTAGTTGGTCGGCGTCGATTTGGTGTGTTCCAGGCTTTAAATAGGGCACTATATGTGGGAACAGCCATTTGTGATGGTGTCTGAAACCATAGTGGACGTTATCAAGGGCACTCATTAAATCCCATAATGCACTGCAATAACAAGTGTATAACTGATGTACGCTCAACGCCTAGAGAATACCCTTAAGTTGTGAGCTGAATAAATTCCCACATCTTACCAGAAGATTGTGCCCGCAGCTGAATCATCCATCCGTTTTCCAAACCGCTGGCCCAATGTGGCTACAGCGTAATATCATACAGGTATAAATTCCTTTTTAATTATAAAATTGTTTAATTAAAGTTTATACATCGTTTCCATGAGTTCAAGATAAATATTTTCATTACTACTTGAGCTACTTGAGCTGTTAAGTTTCAAATGATTATTAAACGGCAAGCACAAACTTTCCAAAGCGGCAGCCCTTCCGGCGCACTCATTGTCTAAATTAACTCACTCGTTTTCATTCCTTCAAGTGAACTATATTAATGGAGTAATGTAGGGAATAGTGATTGAGGGTGTAGGGGTGATTTCGGACACGGCAAAGATCTTCAGGATTACTAGAAACTTCCAGGCAGTTGTTTTGGAGCAGGTTCCAGCTAAACCCTCCAGGTTCGGAGTTTGACACGTGTGCTAGATGGTATATAATACATGATTGAGATGATGCCTGTCAAACAACATCTTACTTTGACATCTTTTGTTTTACAGCTTGCCAGTCGGGCAAGGTCGGAAAAGGAAGACAAGTTGTCCCAAGCCTATGCAATCAGTGCTGGGGTGTCAGTTGAGGGCCAGCAATTATTCCAGACTATACACAAAACGTAAGACTTGCAAACTTTACTTCCATTGTGAAAGCGGAAGACCGAAGTCTTCATTTATCTATAACCAAAGTGATGTTAAACTTCTCTTATGTGGTAATTGGATGATTGTATTGTAAAAGTTTTTTTTTACTCTTAAATGAATGATTAATATTACTGAATTGAGTTTTAAAAGCATGTGAGATAAAGATTAGTCAAATCTACAGCCTAGAAGTTGTATTCTGCATTTGACAAGGTGGTTCCCCCTCGTGCGGTCTGTCATGAGGATTGAATTAAAGTACAATCTACTGAGATCTTGAACTTAAACATTTAAGCATGAAACATGTTTCTATATTAAGGCCCCGATATACTTCAAGCAAAATCGAAGAACAGACTGGCGTGACGTCATTTTGAAACAAATACAGGCCAAAACGAAGTTTGTTTTGTCTTTCTCTGGAGTTCGAAACTCCGGAAAAGTTCACCCTGGGGTGCGTTTCCCCAAAAACCATCGTTAGCCAATTATGGTCACAAATTCCATTGATTTCTGTTAGTAATGAGATGAAGGAACTTGCAACCATAGTTGCTTTTGGGAAATGCACCCCTGACTGATAAACGCCTTTAAACTACCATTGATCTGTGATGATTACGTAATGGGTGTGTGTGGCCCTGAGGCTCCGCCTTCTTTGTTGTGGAAATCTTCTCTGGTTCATTTCTTCTGTTCAGTCCCTCGAGGTCAGACATCCGTGAGTAAAAACATAAACACACTGGAGAGCCGCTTTATAGTAGAAAATTAATTTGTAATTCTAATTGCAAGAGACTGACACTTTTTTTGTTTGTTTGTTTAATACTATAAAGCTGCTTGCTTTAACACAATCTCTTGCATAAAGTGGTATATAAATAAACATCACTGGAGTGGGAATTGCAGAGCTTGTGCAAACATCCACATCGCTATGATCAGATGCTTTCTTTTCTGTTTTATCATCGCTGTCATTTTTGTTTTATGTTTATTTAATTGAAAGGAAAGCACGCATGCAGCACATATTTATCTAAACGCCGCTTTCAGTAGCATGGGCAGCGTCAGGATGTTCGCTAACAGTATTCCGCTGCTCACGCATTTCAAACTTCTTTTCACCCCAAAGCAAAGAACAAAAAAGAGCTTCGCCGTGAGTATATCGGGGCCTTTACTATTTGATCATTTTAAGCGTTATTGCTCACTGCTGGTGTGCCCATCTAGAGTTTGATGTTTGATCCCTTTGTTTTCCAGCATCAAAGACTGTAAATGGCAGGAGAAGAACATCATTGTGATGGATGACGTCGTAATCTCACCACCTTACCAGGTGGAGAACTGCAAAGGCAAAGAGGGAAGTGCTCTAAGTCATATACGCAAAATTGTGAGTATCACGGAATATCTTTCAATTCAGTAATACAATTATAATATAGGTTTTGCAAGATGGAGAATATTAAAAGTTAAACCAGCTGTCAATTTTAAAACCTGTCAAATCGAATGTGGGGTCTTTTAAATATATCTCTCTGACTCCTGGTAATTAAGTCGTCCCATTGGTCGATGCTTGAAAGACAAACAAAATGGCAAAGCTACTGTTAGCTTTCCACTTCAAATGTCAACGAAGACTTCTAGCAGCCAAATTGTATATAAGAAATAATGCTTCAAATCATGTGCCACCATTTGATCTACAAGTGTTTTATCGTGACTTCATTCCCTCTCATATCTGTCAAAATTTGCAATTACATGGCGAATGTTTCCCTGCAACCAAGTACTTTTTTTTTTAAGTTCGAAAAGTGTAATAAAAGGCTATTTTGTATGGTAAATTGTGACTTTACAAGTTTACAAGAATGCAACCGTAGGGATGGGTTGGTAAGGGTTGACCATATTCATTTTAATTTACCTTCATTTTGATGAACCGATGTTGATTCTTAAATCCCAAAAATAAATCTTTTAAGTCTATGCTGTTTTCAGTCACTTCACTAAACCTTTGTTACACACCATCCATTTAATAATCCCAATAAGCTTTGTGCTTTCAAAACCTGCAGAAAGACGCCAAGTCGCCAACCACAAGAAGTTATATTTACCTCAGGAAAGGGATTCGCTGTCCATAGCTCGCTAGTTAGCTGGAAACAATAACTCCAAAGAGGTGCATTTTGCACTATATTACTTAGTTTTGTCTTGTTAAATATATGTTGGGTTATGCTGAATGTTTCTACAATGGGATCAGACTATGTTTGATGGTGCATCTGCGTTAGAGGTCTTGTACCAGAGATCGTTTGACCCGAACCCGACCGGTACTGTTAAAGTTTAAGACCGAACCTGAAATCTGTTGCTGTAGAGAGATGTATCTGTATACTTGCTACCATAAGCCAAAACAGCTTTGTAAGACCCACACTGCACGTAACTGCTGAGCTATTTATTGGTTGAAATCACAAGGTTTAAAACATGTAATTAGACACATCAAGTGGTAGAAAATGTGTATGATTCAGAGAGACGCACAAAGACGGCAACACTGCAATTTGACTTCCTATCGCGCTTCATTTCATTCATAAAGTTTGCACTTTGCATTCATGCATTTATCATATTGTACAATGTTTTAAACATTTAAAAACAAACAGTAGAAAATGTGAATGATGTTCACTACTTGCCCTACTTGCACGCGACAGAGCTGACATCTGAGAGATCCGAGGGAAATGCGGCTATTTGATGTGCTCATTTCATTCATAGTTTTCACTCATTCGTGTATCATAATCATTTCGTCTCCCAAAGTTTTAAAACTTTTAAATATACATATCAAATAGTTAAAAATGTTTCATGCAGTATTTTATTGATAGTACTCTTGGCGCTGTGCTCAGTGTACACTCATTCACTTCACACACATTATTGCATCGTAATTTTAGAGGTTTATGTATAATTTTGTGCTGTCCTTTGGCTCTCCTGTTATTCAGCAATAGAAGTGTGAATCGTCACTGGTCTCTCGATTCGATTACGATCATCATGTCTTCGATTCGAGATCACACTGCATCAAGATGTGATGCAATATTACTGCAAATGGCTACATTTTCATCAATGAATACAAGCAGTCAGATATATGAACTCCCTTTTAATTTTATCTGCTCATTTGAATAAAGTACACATCCTGAATGTAGTCAAACAAAAAACACAGTGGCTCACTCAAACCTTAACTACATGCATATATTTTTTAGTTACAAATCCGAAGATATTCATGAAACTAACCCGACCCAAACCCGCAAGTTGTTCGGGACCCGTCGGGCTTGGGTCGTGTAGTAGACCTCTAATCTGCATATACAGGTGTCATATCGATTGCTTGTCATGACTTGAGTGTCTTTCTTTTCAGGTTGAGAAACATTTTAGAGATGTGGAAAGCCAGAAGTCGATGCAGCGTACACAAGCACAGCAAACACAGAAGGACTCGTCTTTATCCTCCTGAGTGGGGGGTATGGCTCATCTGGGGAGGGCACCACGGGCATCAAGGGCCTAACAGCTGGTCTAAACCAGCGCTCATCTCCCCCTCTGCGTCGTAGTCCGAGGGTGGATGCACCAAGGGCCTAGGGTCTGGAAGATCAACAAAAGAAACAAAAAAACTAAACAAAAAAAAAGCAAAAATGTTTTAAACATGAGAGTGACAAGAGTTCATTCTAAATTAGACTTTATAAAGATAATTTAAAACACCAACCATCAAACAAACCATAGTTTCTTTGACTAACAGTGTCTTATCCCC
Organism: Siphateles boraxobius; assembly: GCF_051911475.1. Classification (NCBI taxonomy): domain Eukaryota; kingdom Metazoa; phylum Chordata; class Actinopteri; order Cypriniformes; family Leuciscidae; genus Siphateles; species Siphateles boraxobius. Next base: position 793,360 of record NW_027509220.1, read on the forward strand.
CCTCTGCCCCTTCTTCCTCCTCTTGTTTCATCTAAAAATAGCGTTTCATATTTTCTTCTCTCTTACATCCCTCCTTCGCCTTCTATTCCATTTTGTCAAAAAAAGAAAAGAAAAAACAAACCAGTCAGAAAAGCTTGTTAGCTTTATTTACTTTGATGCTTTTTTTTTCTTTCTTTGGCTGTTTATGTTCTACAAGTGTCTGTCTGTTCTGTATTTTAAACAAAATGTGACTTCAGATGCCACATGTTACAAAGGACATTTTCTAAAATAAAAATAACAAAAATTCTGACTGTAATATTGTACTTTCAGTTGCTTTTTCAGAAATGTTTGAAAACAATATGCTTGCAAAAGGAGTTAAAAAAATGTGCCCTTTCAATCAAAGGGTTAAATGCTTGAAACACTTTAGTTATGTGGATTTTTTCCACCTGTTCTAATCAAATAGCATTTCATTCGTTTTGCAAAAACCACAGTAGTTAAACTGATACACATTTACAAAACAGTGGCACAGTCTAGCTTGCTACCAAACTAGTATTTATGCCGCATTAAGTACAATATTCTGCGCATCGCATGTGTCTGTTTTGTACACATGGAATACCTAGATGACTTTCTACATTTGCCAAACCAGTATACCATAGTGTAATGTGCTTGATGTTGCAGTTCCAAGATGTTAGAACCAGAAGTAAAATCAACTGGTTTTATATCCGATATAATTGGACACTATTTCAATGAAATGTGCCGTGTGATGACTGTAACAGTTGCTTGAAACAAATAGCACATGCTATTTCCCATACCATGTAGATTTCACAGAGTATTTTCTGAGCTAGTACTACTTTTCAAAATTATTTCCCCAGACGAGTCATGCTGCATGGATTTCTGTCCAGTACAATAGAACGTTTTTATTCTTATCACATGTTGAATCTTTCATTTTTGGAGAAATTTTAGAAATCGTAAAAAAAAAATATATATAGTTCTAGGTGCATATGTAATTAAAGCAAGGTTTACTGCTCAAATATCTTAACTCATTAGCTACCAGCAGCCTTTAGGTTAATTACCCTAATAGAGTTTCAATGGATTATTTATCACTGCTATGAACTATAAAAAGGTTTTGACTTTCCTTGTCACCACTATGGTGGTGTCAAAAGGTCTTGATTGCTCTTGAATAAGGTTAGAGTATTTCTGTAACTAATACACGTTTCATTCACACTGCTGGCACCCGTTTCCATCTCTAAACACCTCCCCGTGGCACACGTCAAAGATTTAACATGTGTAAGAGGCTCTGTTGGGGTTTCTATTGAGATCTTCACATGCTTACCTGTAAGACTACACGTCCTGCTTAGAGTTTGATGGACAGTTCAATGAAATATTTAGTATGTACCAGGTACTCTTGTTTCTTGAGTGATGCGATGTGCTTTGAGGATATCTCAAGTCCAAGTCATAGAGACTCAAAAGCAGGGTTGCACGCAGGACGCTCTGCATCCAGGTGCAGTTTGCTTTAGATTGAGTTTTTGAGGCTTTGAGTTTCTTTATTAGAAGTGGAACAAGACCCAAGGCTGCAGATGTCAGACTTACCTCATTTGTGAGTGGCTTTGGATTAAAGCATCTGCTGAAAGTAAATGTAGTATTGTTGAGTTTTCGATTAAAGGTTTAAAGTAGGAATCTAATTGAATTTAAATGGAAATTATATAATATGAGTGTGGTTTGTTTCAACTCAACCAGTCCCTCCGTATTCTTGAAGACCGACTTGTGCAGTTTTTGGTAAGTACGGTTAGATGAATGTCTTGGAAATTTGATCTACATATACAGCTGGCCATGAAGAATGATGACCAATATGATGGATTCTGATGCTGATTGTGTGAAAGGATTAAAGGATTAAGCCCTTTTATAATTTGAGAGTGCTCATGCCAAGCCACAAATCTTAGTAGATCTCAGACGGCAAACCGTTTGAAAATTAAAGATAGATATACATGACTATACCAGTTAATTTAATTTCTTTTCAGCTCAACCAGACGGATCTGCACTGAGAACGAGCAAGACAAGCGGGCTTGTTGATAGGGATCTTTTTTGAATGGAATCTCTGAGCTCAAGTTGAAGATGCTTTGCGTCGTATTTTTACCCATCACTTTCCTAGTCGCTGGAGGCTCAAAACTCTGCCCTCATCAGTGGTCTTGTTACGGAGCATCTGAGCTGGTAGACTGTTGATCCCGAGGGTTCACTCACATTCCCCACAGTATTCCCCATGGCACGTGGCTCCTGGACCTCAGTGGGAATAAGCTGTCGGAGTTGAGTACCTCTTTTACTGGGATATGGGTCCTCCGGGTCCTTCTGCTTTCACAAAGCAACATGCAGGTGGTTCATTCTCAGGTGCGTTTAATTTAGAATGTCTGTATGAATTTCTTTTTCCAACTGTACTCTTAAAATAAAGGTTCTTTATTGGCATCGATGATTCAATGAAGAACCTTACAAAGTTTATGAAATCTTTCCATTGCACAAAAGGGTTTTTATGTGGAAAAAGGTGTGTCAGATTATTAAAATGTTCTTCACACTAAGAGAAATGGTTCTTCTAAAAAATAAAGGTTCTTTATTGGCAAATACATGCATAAGCTTAAGTATCCCGGTGACATTTTCATTGCACATAAGGTTCTTTATAGAGGAAAAAGGTTCTTTGCACGAAGATGAAAATGGTTCAGGGACTTTTCACTGAAAAAGGTTTTTTTCATCTCTATGAAAACCTTTTGGAAGTTATATTTTAGAGTTTAGAACAACTATTTTGGGTTTCTCAGGAGAACCTTAGTGAACGGGTCTTAAAAGAACCATTTTTTTCTTGTGTGAAGAACATTTTAATCATCTAAAGAACCTTTTTGCACTATAAAGAACCTTTTGTCCAATGGAAAGGTTCCACTGATGTTAAAGGTTGTTCATGAAACCATAGATGCAGATAAAGAATCTTTATTATATATTTTAAAACCTTTATTTTTAAGTGTATTTAAAGGGATAGTTTGCTCCAAAATGAAAATTCTGTCATTATTTAGTCTCCCTCCTGATGTTTCCAAACTCGACCTTCCTCTGTGGACCACAAAATACATTCTTTATTGTGATGTCTGAAAAACAACTGTGTTTTTTGTCCATTCAATGAAAGTGTTTAATGTTGTTTTGCACCCCTATGACTTTCACTGCGACTGCAAAAAAAAAAAAACCCTCTTTTGTGTTACACAGAAGAAAGTCAGTCATGCGGGTTTGGATCGACAGGAGTGTGTGTAAATGACTACAGAATTAAGTGAACCATCCCTTCAAATGTGATTCAAAAATGCATTCCTCTGCCTCTCTCTTTGGTCTTAAAATTTCAATTTAAAAGGATTGTTCTTTGTTTCTGTTCCAGGCTCTTTCCTCTCTGACCTTCCTGGAAAAGCTGGACCTGGCTTACAATGAGCTCCGTGTCCTTCCTCCAGATTTCTCCCAAGGATTGACCTCTCTTAAAGATCTCAAGCTTTCCCACAACGCTCTGGAGCGTCTTGAGACCCACTCCTTGGAGGACCTAGAAAACCTGGAGAGGTTAGATCTCAGTCACAAACACATTCAGTTCATTGAAGTTGGGGCATTTCGTGGACTTACATTTCTAAGGCACCTTAACCTGGCATGGAATCAATTGACGGTTCTCCGAGAAGGACTGCTGACCATGCAACAAGGTCTTGGGGTTCTTCTCTTGGGCCACAATAATATCTCCAAGATTGAAGTGGAAGCTCTGGCTCCCCTACAAACCCTCACCATACTGAACTTAGAAGCCAACCAGTTGAGAAGCCTGAAGTTCAAGACGTTCTTAAACCTTAAGACGCTCTGCACGCATCTGCAGATGTCAGAGAACCCTTGGACGTGTGACTGCGATCTGCATCGTGTTTTCAGTAAGATACTCCGCGTCAGGCATCTCCACGTGGATGATTACGTGAATATCACATGCCACTCTCCGCTCTTACTGGCTGGAGCTTCTCTGGGTTTGATGCACAGTCAGCTGTGTATCGCAGAAACGGCCACCGTCCTGATCATTACTGGAACTGTGACGGTCACTGTGGTGGCGGCCATGGTTATGGCAGAACGGAAGAGAAAGAAGAAAAAGATGAACCTGGAAAAACAAGGCAACGATCCAATGCCTTGGGAGTCTTACAAAGGAAGAAGGGACGAAAAGTCAATAGCTGTTAGAAATACAATCTTATTTTACAATACCAGGTTTTGTGCATGTAGCACATATCCATACTCACTTCGACGTGAAATCAAAATTGATTTCCTTTTACTTCCCCAATGCATGTTCCTTGCCTAATAAATAAAAAAGTTATTCTTTGTCAAATATAATTAGAATGCTGCGGGAATGACATATTTTTGTAGGCTAAAACCTGGAAATGACCATTTCAGCACTTCCGGTTCCATCCTCCAGAAGTCAATGGGTTTTTTGAAAGGGTTTTTGGTTAAATGCCTGAAATAAGGTCTGTGGTGAACACAAGGTCAAGATATCATCACACTTCATTCTGTGACATAAAATAAGCCAGTAATACCCCCTTGGGATTTTTATCAGGTTTGAAAAAGGCAGTTGTTAGGAAGTGTCTAAATGAGACTACAGAAGTTGAGGACATTTTTTATAATCGCTCTCTTTCAAACTATTATAACTCGAATTTTCCCTAAGACTGAAAGAGTCTTTAGTGGGAAGCTTAATGGTGGTGATGTTGGAGTCATGTGACTGTGGTGTAGCCTAACTTAAGCGTTTTACTTCTGACGATTGTATTTAGGCTTCAAAATTCATAAAAGTGAAGCCTATTGTGATGAACAAAACATGTAAGAATCATAAACTTGTTTTGGTCACAGTTTATTTTCTGCAATAATACAAAAGTCAATGGGAAAAAAAATGCCTTTTTGTTGAGGGAAGCAAACAAAAATACGCCATCACTGCAGATCTCTATAATTCATATCCATACTGAATTAATAGGATTGATTATATTTCACCTTGCTCTGAGAAAGGTCACATTACTTGTTTGTGAACGCTGTTTCACATTGACTCCGTCATCACGGACTTTTCCAGTCTTTGCATTTTTTTGTACATGATTGTTTTTATCCCATACAAAATGCATTATTAGTAGCATATACAGTACAATAGTTTGATTGGAAATATGCAAATTTTTGGCTTAATTTGAGAATATCTCGCTAAATGTGGAAAATGCTGCTAAAGGAAATTCGAGTCGAGTTTGTGTTTCAGAATTCAAGATGGTCTCAAGCAGAATGACATGGAAAAACAAGAGAAGGAACTAAATACCCGGAGCACCAGCCTGATCTTTTGAGGACAGCCTGTCATTTTATTCAATGTTACTTTAAATACACATAAAGGGATTCTAGTTAATAATGTATTATTGTGTCCTTTGTGCTGGACCATTTTTGTTTGATCAACATTTTCTTGTTGACCAGATTATTAGCTGAATCTTTCAGAGAACTTACATTTGAAACTTTGATTTTCAGTTTCAGTTTGTACACTTTGAGGGTTCATATTTTATCAAAAATCTATGTGGATAAAATAACACTTGAAGGATGATGTAATTTTATAATACTGTGAATTCTTGAGTTGCTGTTGTAATATTTACTCCAAAAATGTATCTCTCTCTCTCTCTCTCTCTATATATATATATATATATATATATTATACACTCACCTAAAGGATTATTAGGAACACCTGTTCAATTTCTCATTAATGCAATTATCTAATCAACCAATAACATGGCAGTTGCTTCAATGCATTTAGGGGTGTGGTCCTGGTCAAGCAATTTTGAGAGTGGCATGGTTGTTGGTGCCAGACGGGCCGATCTGAGTATTTCACAATCTGCTCAGTTACTGGGATTTTCACACACAACCATTTCTAGGGTTTACAAAGAAAGGTGTGAAAAGGGAAAAACATCCAGTATGCAGCAGTCCTGTGGGCGAAAATGCCTCGTTGATGCTAGAAGTCAGAGGAGAATGGGCCGACTGATTCAAGCTGATAGAAGAGCAACTTTGACTGAAATATAACCACTCGTTACAACCGAGGTATGCAGCAAAACATTTGTGAAGCCACAACACGCACAACCTTGAGGTTGATGGGCTACAACAGCAGAAGACCCCACCGGGTACCACTAATCTCCACTACAAATAGGGAAAAGAGGCTACAATTTGCAAGAGCTCACCAAAAGTGTACAGTTGAAGACTAGAAAATGTTGCCTGGTCTGATGAGTCTCGATTTCTGTGGAGACATTCAGATGGTAGAGTCAGAATTTGGCGTAAACAGAATGAGAACATGGATCCATCATGTCTTGTTACCACTGTGCAGGCTGGTGGTGGTGTAATGGTGTGGGGAATGTTCTCTTGGCACAGTTTAGGGCCCTTAGTGCCAATTGGGCATCGTCTAAATGCCAGGGCCTACCAGAGCATTGTTTCTGACCATGTCCATCCCTTTATGGCCACCATGTACCCATCCTCTGATGGCTACTTCCAGCAGGATAATGCACCATGACACAAAGCTCGAATCATTTCAAAATGGTTTCTTGAACATGACAATGAGTTCACTGTACTAAAATGGCCCCCACAGTCACCAGATCTCCACCCAAAAGAGCATATTTGGGATGTGGTGGAACGGGAGCTTCGTGCCCTGGATGTGCATCCCACAAATCTCCATCAACTGCAAGATGCTATCCTATCAATATGGGCCAACATTTCTAAAGAATGCTTTCAGCACCTTGTTGAATCAATGCCACGTAGAATTAAGGCAGTTCTGAAGGCGAAAGGGGGTCAAACACAGTATTAGTATGGTGTTCCTAATAATCCTTTAGGTGAGTGTATGTGTGTGTAACACACCATACAATAATCAAACGATTTGCAGGTTTCGTACAAAACAATGTTTTTTTTATATTGACATTGCGATTTTATAGATGTTGTACAAGGAATGCAAACTAAATACAAGCAGCAAAAAATATATATAGTGGCATTTTAAATGTCTGTAACATGGAAAAAATTCCACATTACTATACCGCCCGCTTAAGAACATCAAAACTAACAATAATGTTTCCTTAATTCATCATTCAGCTTTAATTGAATTTAAGACTTCTAGTCGTTCTTAAACTTTAAATAAAGCATTAAAAAGGAAACAAATGCAATGTAAACCGTCTTTTGAAGACTTTGTGCTTGCGATCGGAGACTCCAGAGCAAGCTGGGAATTGTATCCTCTGCACCTTTGAGCGTTCACAGTTTCTGAGCATTATTTTCTTTAACTCGCATGATCCCGAGACACATGCTCGATCTCTTCTGTTTGTCCTAAGCACAGCCTGTACAGAGAAGTTGTCATATATCCCTACATCTTTAGTTGTCTGTGGCTAGAATAAGCACTGCTCCGAAGATGCCGATGTTCTGCCCGATGAGCTTCATCTGGTTCCAGAACTCCACGTGACAGCTACGGTGCCAATAACCGATGTTGCCATCGATGAAAAGCACAACCAACGGTAACAGAACAGCCAGGATCTGGGAGGCTTCTCGCACGTAGCAGCCCGAGAGATAAGCGAGCGCAAGCACACCGAACATAACCACCAGAAGCTGGACGGTGATCTCTCCACCAGGAATATGGTCAAGGTAAGCCTGTCGATCTTCCTTACTGTGCTGTAGAGAGTAGACCTGGAGGAGGAAGAAGAATATCAGGAATTTTAACCAGTATCACCATCGATACATCAATTTCCAACGCCTTTAAATCATCAACATTACTGAAAAAACCTGTTGTACACAAGACAAGCCTTCTGACACCTAAATGAGTTTATACCTTTTTTTTTTTAGCAAGTAAAAGGCCTTACGTAAGAATAACTTATATTGTGTTAGTTATATTTCAAGATGAACATTTACTGGGCTGAAACAACATCATCTCACTAAGACGTTATTGGCAGATTTAGAGTGACGACTGATATTTATATGCATTTTATATTAGTCTGTTGTACAGTTATAAAGATCTCATTGATTTACATGACGAACTGTCAGGATTTCATCTTACATTTTAGCAATATAAATAATATCTGCACCAAATTGCGAATTTTTTCTCAGTTGAAACTACTGAATGAAGTTTGTTTGAGCTTCACATTCTCACTATAGCATACTATATGAGCCATAAAAACCTGCTGTATCAAATATGATATAAAACAAAACGTGTATAAAGACATTTTAAAATATATTTTGTCTAAAGCTTAAGTTATTCCATTTAGAAAAAAATATTTTTCTGACTATTAAAGGTCAGGCTTCACAGGGTTAAGGATATTAATGATCAAATGAGATCATTCAGCACAATGTTATATGTTCAGTCATTAAGTATGCATATTTGGTTTAATTAAATATGCTTAACTTGGTTTACATTTCAGTAGAGCTTAACTGAAGTTTGTAAAACCTTATCAGTGAATAATGCATAATATTCTCAGTGAAATCTATACATGATGTAATAAAGTTATTTATATCTTGTAACATATTTACATCTGATAACAACATTTACTGTGATTTTTCCAGGTCTGCAAAACACTATTTTAAAATCCCCAGGTTTTCAATATGGCAAGCATAACAGCATGCAAAAAAGTATGGCACAGTCTGATCCGTGTCTGTGAGGCCAGTACACAAACTCACCATGCAGATCAAGTAAATCCCCATGAAGACCTGTCCAGTGGACTGAAGCGAGCGTGTGCGAGGTTTCTGTCTGTAAACCTCTCCTGCTCCACTGGCCAGCACCAGAAACCCTCCTATGATGGCCAACGCTCTGGAGTACATCCTCACCTGTGGAGGTTAGCAGTGAAACCAATGTGAGGCTGCTCTCACCTTTATATCCATTCATCTCTATTGTCCATATATACTCTTAACAGCATTTAAAGGGTTAGTTCACCCAAAAATGAAAATTATGTCATTAATGACTCCCCCTCATGTCGTTCCAAGCCCGTAAGACCTCCGTTCATCTTCAGAACACAGTTTAAGTCATGGCCTAAGTGCAGTCATGGCCTAATGGTAACAGGTAACCTGTAACAGGTAAACAGGTAAATGGTAACAGAGTTGGACTGGTGACCCAAAGGTTGCTGGTTTGAGTCCAGTACCGGCAGGAATATGACATGTGTCCTTGAGCAAGGCACCTAACTCCCAATCGCTCCCCGGGCGCCACTCAAGGCTGCCCGCTGCTCCGGGTGTGTGTATCCACGTTTGCAGTGTGTGTGTGTTCACTACTCACTACTCTGCTCCTAATGTGTGTGCACTTACTTGGATGGGTTAAATGCAGAGGTCAAATTCCAAGTATGGGTTACCATACTTGGCCATCACGTGTCACTGTCACTTTCACTTTCACTTAAGATATTTTAGATTCAGTCTGAGAGCTTTTTGTCCCTCCATTGAAAATCTATGTATGGTATACTGTCCTTGTCCAGAAAGGCAATAAAGACATCATCAAAGTAGTCCATGTGACCTCAGGGGCTTGGTTAGAATTTTTTGAAGCATCGAAAATACATTTTGTTCCAAAAATAACAAAAAGCGACGACTTTATTCAGCATTGTATTCTCTTCCGGTTCTGTTGTCAATCCGCGTTCACGAGTCCGCTGACGTAATACGAGCTGACGTGTTATCTGGTGCGCCCGAGCTTCGTTTACAGTCTGAGGGAGATGCACGCTGTAAACAAAACAATCTTTGCAAACATGCCTAAGGATTTCGACACAGGGGAAGACTTGCATTTTTTTTTAACCAGACATATTTATTTGAACCCGAATACACGGACGCACCAGATAACATGTCAGCTGCGTCTTACGTCAGCAGCGTCACTGGCCTCCTGAACGCGGATTGACAACAGAACCGGAAGAGAATACAATGCTGAATAAAGTCATCGTTTTTGTTATTTTTGGAACAAAATGTTTTCGATGCTTCAAAAAATTCTAACTAACCCACTGAGGTCACATGGACTACTTTGATGATGTCTTTATTGCCTTTCTGGACAAGGACAGTATATCGTACATAGATTTTCAATGGAGGGACAGAAAACTCTCGGACTGAATCTAAAATATCTTAAACTGTGTTCCGAAGATGAACGGAGGTCTTACGGGCTTGGAACGACATGAGGGGGAGTCATTAATGACATAATTTTCATTTTTGGGTGAACTAACCCTTTAATAACAAGCAATGGATAAATGATTGACATTCCAACAAAACCTTCCTTTGACTGCTGTATTGTGTTCAAACAGAGATATTACTGCAGTTATATAACACTATATTGCAGATGGTTAATCCCTTGGGTGGTTGTGATATAAAAATGGATTTGCATGTGCAGTCAGAGACAAAGTAAATGGGAAGATCCACAAAAGTAGAACAAAAGTGTCATTTTTAAAAATTCATAGGTTTGTTTTCATGTTAGCATCAATGGTGTGAGTTTCAGAGTTCAGCTGGGAAGGTGTATTTTTGTAGGCTAAAACTCTGAAACATTTTAGCATTTCCAGTTCCATCATTTTACTTTACAACATAAAATACATCAGTAATACCCCACTAGTGATTATTTATACTTGTCTTGAGAAAGGCTGTTGGCTAAATGGGACTATAAACAGAGCTTGTCGGACATTAAACATCATCACAGTGAACATGTGAACTCATCTACTCACTAGACGCTTTCACAGCCTCGTTGCACTCTTTCAAACTAACTCAAACTTTCAGGGAAAATGTTTTTAAACAAAGACTGAAAGAGATGTGGGAAGCCTAATGTGGCGACATTGAAGTCGTGTGACTGGTGTTGTAGTTTGTTTATAGCCTACGTTTAGCTTTTTACTGCTAGCGTATTTGTATACTGTAGTTGTATTTAAGCCTCAAAATGCATGAAAGCTGTGTTCATTTGTGATGATCATGAGGAACATAACATAAAAATCATAAATTTTGTTGGGTAACAGCTTATTTTCTGCAATAATCCAAAAGCTGATGGAAACATTTCTACTGGGGTTTTGTTGAGTTAAATGACTTAAAGGGATTGTTCACACAAAAATGAAAATTGTCAATATTTACTCACACATGTCGTTCCAAACCCGCAAGAATTCCGTTCATATTCAGAACACAAATGAAGATATTTTTGATGAAACCTGAGAACTTTTTGTCCTTCCATTCACAGCTACGCAACTACCACTTTTAAGCCCCAGAAAGGTTTTTATGAAGCAACAGTAGTGCTTTGTGTGCGCAAAAATACATATATAAAAAATATTAATCTCCAACGCAACTTTATGAGAGCACCACGACGCATGCGAGTTGTGTTGATGTGAGAGCAGGCATTGTTGTAGGTGATTGATATTTTGTAAATAAAATGGTGTTTTTTGGGTTACTGAGGTTAAACCACTGGAGTCGCATGGATTACTTTAATGATGTCTTTACTATCATTCTGGGGGTTAAAAGTGGTAGTTGCGTAGCTGTCAATGGAGGGACAGAAAGCACTCGGATTTCCTTAAAAAGATCTTCATTTATGTTCTGAAGATGAATGAAAACTCGAACGTGCTTGGAACGACATGAGGGTGAGTAATTAATGACAGAATTTTAATTTTTGTGTGAACTATCCCTTTAATGGTTGGCTTACAAAAACACATCATCATCATCACTGCTGCAATCAATTCTCTTTTGGTGCCACTAGAAACAGAAAAAAGTTACACAAAATGAGTCCTGCATTTACCTTCAACCAGTCTCCATAAAGGACATGTCCACCCATATAGGACACATATGTGCTGAGGACCAAGTGAACGGCAGCAGCCAGAGCGAACCATCTTCTCTTCACCCCAAAGGACATGAAGCTGGCACACAGCACCGCAGCTCCTAAGTCTATGTACAGGTAAGGCACCTGGATGTCTGGCTTCCTAAAAAAGGAAGAAAAAAGCATTTTTTTAAGAGAATGAATATAAGCCAGTAGCTACATTTAAGACTTTGCCAACTTTATGTGGTATATGGGGGGTTGGCTTTGTCAATTATTTGAATGAAACTTAAAAGCATTGCAAAACAACAGTTTAGGGATGATGATGTACAAATCCAGTTTAAGCATAAGAAATTAATCGAATATTCTTTTGTTGAATTACTGCATGTCACATGTGTTTACACTGTGTCTGTGTCTGCAAGCCTTCTTTTGAGCTTTCTTACGTACCGTTTCACATCCGCGCGCTCCGCAAACAGCATCAACATGCTGAAACTGTTCCAGAACCCGAACCGAGTCAGGATAAAGGCTCCGAACTGCGAGAAAAATCTCAGTGCTTTTTTGCGGGTTGCAGCAGCCATGGCTCAGGATGGCGGAAGTATCATCTCCTTCCTAGGGATCGTGAAGGAATCGTTCGTTTGAGTCGAATCTTTTGATTGAATCGGTAACGCTTTGTGAAAATAAGAAGTGTTGTCAGCCAATAGATGAAGCATGAAATCTAGTATTGTTAGATGTGAAACCTTTTCATGCGCATTTTTTTTTTTCGTAGACCTACATTTTCCCATAAAACTATACGTCTGATAGGCTCACGCCAGAATATAACCGAATAAGTTCAGTGTCAAAATAAATGCATAGTAGTTTTATATTTTTTAGTATTTTTATGATAGTTATTACAAAAAAATTTATATTTATACCTTATTTAAATTTCTGTAAATAGTGATTTAGGCTACTGGATACAATCTGTGTCAAAGTTAAAGGAGATTTCTGTAACCTTATTTCTAATTTGAAACCTATGGGGCCTAATAACCACACTTTCCCCAAGACAATCACTTTTTCATTCAATAAAGATACATAGCATATTAACAATTTGTCGAATTTCTCTTCTCCGATTTCCTTTTTTTTTTTTTTTTTTTTTTTATTAACTTCAATTTCAGAGAAGGGTACAAATCACAAATAAGTAATCAACATATACATAACAATATACAAAAATACAACACATAAAAAGAATACAATACAATTTTGCCAGGGGAAGCTTACGGACCATTACAAAGAGAAAGAAGACCATATGTTGACAGTTTTAATTGCCTTTTTGTTGTTGGAACCAGAAATCAGATTAATATAATGTGCAACTTCGTGGAGAAACAGTACAAAATTAGGGGTTTTAGCGCTAAATTTGGACTTATGAATGTGAAATTTTGCCAAAAGAATTAATAAATTTATAATGAAGTACCTCTTATCTTTAGTTTGAATTTCATAAAAGCAAAACACAACATTCTTCCATAATAAGGCAAAGTCTTTATAAATATGGTCAATTATGAATCTGCTGAAATTTTGCCAAAATGTTCTGGTGTGTGAGCAATACCAAAAGAGATGCAAAACAGTTTCTGGGTGATCTTCACAAAAAGAACATTTTGTATTGATGTCTCTTTTAAATTTAACCATGTAATGATTAGCAGGGTAATATTTGTGAATTATTCTGAAAGATACTTCTTTCACCTTATTTACTATCAAGTATCTGTGAGGAATCATCCAAACCTTTTTCCAGTCAATGCCATTTACAAATCGGTTCCAATAAAATGTAACATTTGGAATAGATACAATTTCTTTCTGAAATAGTGCTCGAACATTCTTATTATTTTGAGGTATTTGGGAAAAACAGACTTTTCCAACTGGTGATTCAGCCACATCAGGGAGGGAGACAGAAGTAAGCGGAAGTCTGCTAGTACACCTAAAAAGCATGATTACGCCTGATGGAATGGCGTCAAATACAATTGCAAATTCTCTTGGCGTAACTGGGATGTTATATGTTGATAAAAATTCACTATAGGAGAAAAGTCGCCCCTCTCCATTAAATAGCTGGTCCACCAGCAGAATCTGATTGACTACCCAATTTTCAAAAAAGAGTGACTTGTTCTTATATAAAATATCTCTGTTATTCCAAATTAGATACCTGTGAGGTGAGAAATTATGCTTATAAATGAGAGACCAAGCTAAAAAGACCTGCTTGTGAAAAGTGGACAGTTTTACAGGGAGTTTGTCCACATTGTAGTTACAGTTCAAAATAAAGCCCAGACCCCCAAATCGAGAGAATATATAGTGGGGAATAAAATTCCAAATCGAGACAGGGTTTTTAAGAAAATTCTTAGCCCAATTAATCTTAAAAGTATTATTTAGAGTATTAAAATCCAAAAAGTTGAGCCCACCAGATTCATAATTATTCATAACAACACTTCTTTTGATATAATGGGTACGATTTTTCCAGATGAAGTCAAAAAGCATTCTATCAATGCCTTTACAAATTTTACTGTCTAGGTGTAAAGAGAGAGCTGCGTATGTAAGCCGGGATATACCTTCAGCCTTGGTAAGCAACACTCTGCCTTTTAGAGATAAATCCCTTTGCAACCACTGGTTCAGTTTGCTCTGAGTTTTTTTAACAATTGGTGAGAAATTTAGTGGGCATCTAACTTTCTGATCTTTAGAGATAATAATACCCAAATACGTAACTTCTTCCTTGATCGGAATGTTGCAAATAGTTTGTGTATTACACTCTTTTAAAGGCAATAGCTCACATTTATTAATATTTAGGCATAGACCAGAGGCCTCTGAAAACTGATCAATTACTTGAATGGCGACAGGTACCTGACTTGCATTTTTTAAAAAGATTGTGGTATCGTCAGCAAGCTGACTGATGATGATTTCTCTACCCGCAATAGAAATTCCCTGTATAGCACTGTTACCGACATGAGTTGTGAGAATTTGTGTACAAAGTAAAAAGAGATAAGGGGAAATCGGGCATCCCTGACGAATGCCCCTTTCCAGATTAAATCTAGGGGAAGTTCCATTTTTCAGTATGATGGAGCTATTTCCATTAACATATAAGGTTTTAATTGCTTTGCAGAAGAAGTCCCCAAAACCAAATTTCTCTAAAGACAGAAAAATAAATTGGTGTTCTATCGTATCAAAAGCCTTATAGAAATCTAAGAAGAGGATGAAGCCATCTTCAGATATCAAGTCAGAGTAGTCAAGAACATCTAATACTAGCCTAATATTGTTAGAGATGTGCCTGTTTCTCAAAAAGCCTGATTGTGATTCATCTATAATTGTGTCAAGAGTTTCTTTAATTCTCCTCGCAAACAACGACGCCATAATTTTGTAATCATTGTTTAGCAGACAAATGGGTCTCCAGCTGTCAATAAAAAGCACATCTTTTCTAGGTTTGGGAATCAATGTAACCAGCCCTTGAGTGAGGCTAGGAGGAAGGGTATCATTCTCTATACTTTCCATAAAAACCTGTAGTAAAAATGGGGCTAAGAGATCTGAGAACGCTTTGTAAAATTCAGCGGTTAAACCGTCAGTGCCGGGGGATTTATTGTTTTTGAGTAGAGCAATCGAATCAGAGACCTCTGCCAATGTAAGAGGGGAGTCACAATAATCTTTGTCTGCCGAATCAATCTTTCTGATGTTATTTACGGAGTTAAGAAAATGAGAAGTAACTTCTTTATTATAATTTGAGCTGTATAAATTGCTATAAAATTCTGAACAAAAATTTGAAATTAATCTAGCGTCATCAGTAACGACACCATTAACACTTAAATTATAAATGGTATTGACTTTAGATCGGTATCTTTCAAGACGAAAAAAGTAAGCAGAATTTTGCTCCCCCTCCTCCAGCCATCTCTTTCTAGACCTTACAAAGGCTCCCTTGGCTTTTTGTCGATATAATTCGTCTAATTTGTTTTGGAGTTGTAAAAGAAGTAGTTTATCCTCCTCTGAAACTTCCTCTGGGGGTCTCTGATAGAATGAGGAAATTTTAGTAATGACTTCATCTTCTTCTGCTCTTTTAGCTTTGGCAATAGAGGTTCCATACTGTCTGAATAATTTCCCTGACTCAAACTTAAATAGTTCCCAGTTAGTGTTGTAGGATTTTTCCTTTTTAGCCTTGTTGTAAAAAAGATTAATTAACTTAATAATTTCCTTCTTCACCTTTTCATGCCTTAACACGGAATTGTTTAATTTCCAGTAGCAAGATCTATGGAAAGTATTAGATGCACTAAATTGAATGCTTATATGAATTGCTCTATGGTCAGTGAGTGGTGTGGCATGGATATTTACTGTTATTTTCTCTTTATCAATGCTATTGGACAATAGCCAAAAATCAATGCGAGACTGGCTGGAGCCTGACCTGTTGCTCCAAGTGAAAGATCTTTCATCAGGAAATTTTTCTCTCCATACATCCACAATGTTAAATCTACCCATGAGTCTTTTAAGGTTTGTACTGAGGGAGGAGGGCCGCCCAGGGGGCCACCTGTCAATAGCATTATCTAGAGCAATATTAAAGTCTCCACCAACTAAAAGAAGAGAATTTGGATATCTTGTGAGCCAAAATGTAATTCTTTCCTCTAATGAATCAAGTAATTTATCATTCTCAAGTTTGTTATTATAACCGTAAAGATTAATAACTATGATAGAAATGTTGTCAACTCTAATTATCAGACATACGTAGTGTCCTAGGGAGTCAGAGTCTGAGTGTAGGACATCACCAGTAAAAGCATTTTTAAGCGTGGTTACTCCAGCAGATCTCTCTGAGCCATGAGAGAACCAAGTATCATTACCCCATTGAGATTTCCAAAAATTGATATCAGCAGATGTGGAATGACTTTCTTGAAAAAAACAAAAACCCGTACGAAGTTGTTTTGCAAATAGAAATAAAGCTTTCCTTTTACAGATCTGTCTTAGTCCCCTGGCATTTAAAGAAACAATAGATAAAGACAAAGTTATTAAAGTACGTGAACGAGGAATAAACTAGAAAGTAAACAATAACCAAATAGTTAGAGGTGTATTACCGAATAAGGGGACCGAGCGTTGCTTTATAGTAGAAATATAACGGTAAAGAATAAAGTAAATAGTTCCGGCCAGCTTAAAAAAACAACAACAAAAAAACACAGCGTTCAGCTGCCTCGGTTATTAAATGGCCTTAAAAACAGAACATATAGTAGAAAAGGCAGCGAATTTGTAAAATAAAGTACCTTTTCAAAGTGCAGTACAACAAAAAAACTATAACCTTACAATAACTCTGAATGTAGTGCAAATCAAACCAGTAAGTGTTCTTGTATTAACATGCAGCAGGCGGGTCAGTTGCTTAGGTGGGCAGTGAGACTTCTGAACCGTTGATAAAACCGCGACCACCAATGAAGAATGCAGGTTTGCCCTCCTCCCGAGCTTTTTTTATCACTGGCCATAATTTGCTTCGTCGTTCTCTGTCTTCCTTAGAGAGATCCTCCGCAAATCTTAAACCGTTGTCGCGCAGGTGCGGTGACGTTTTGGCAGCTTTCCATACGGCGTCTCTGCAGACACGTGCGATGAACTGGATGATGATGCATCTGGGTCTGCCGTCATCCTGCCGCCTGGTACCGAGGCGATGTACGGTGTCGATAGTGTTAGCCAGCCTGTTCTTCTCCTCCGGCAGAACAGCCTGACAGACCTCGATGGCCTTCTTTCGTACGTTTTCCTTTTCCGATTCTTCAACTCCATAAAGTCGAAGGTTCCATCTCCTGGAGTATCTTTCTAACTCCGAGACCCTTTGCTGACACGTGTCTACTCGTTTTTCTTCTTTTGCCATTTTCACCTCGAGTGTACGCACTTTGCTCTTTACCTCCTTAATCTCTGCACACACAAAGTCAATTGTCTTTTTAAGACCTTCAATTTTAAGTGCATTGGCACTGACCATGCTTTCAATGTTGTCTGACCGCGTGTTTATCAGAGCTGAGAGGCTAGCTATGATATCGCTGGTGTTGGTTTCCTCTGACACGATTGCGTGCATCATTTTCTTCGGTGCTGGCGACTTACTGGGAGTGACAGGTAGTAGTGGAAAATCATCCATGAAGTCTTCCGTAGTGGAGAGAGGCAGAGAAGTGGAGGTATAAGCGTGACAACTGTCAACTAGAGCATTGCCAGCCTTAAGAGTAATATTACTAGCATCTGGCTTTGGTTTCCGTCCGGCGCTCTCTTGGCCTCTTTTCCTTTCTCGTTGGTTCGACATTGCTCAATCGTTCGTCTTACGAGTGCTGTAGTATTTATGAAAACAAAATTTTGTGCTTGGCGAGATAATAAATTCAGTTTTACCGTTTCCAAAACTTTAGTTTGCAGAGCTCGGTAGAAAGCGTCTACTCACTCGGCCATCTTGGCACGCCCCCCCTTCTCCGATTTCCTGGTGGCTACAGCAAGGACGTAACTGCGTCATGACGTAAAAGAATCATGAGTCATTTATTTGAACCGTTTATTTGAAAAGAACCGATTCGCAGAAATGGCTCGGACTGGCCATCGCTACGCCGTTCAGGAACCTTGTTGGGGAAAAAAGTGAACGCTTGCTGCTCGATGGTAACTCTTTAATGTAGGAAACAAAGTAGTTTTCCTCCAGAGGGCGTAAGGTAGCCGAATTCCCCATTAAGCTGCTTTTTCTAGATTAATTTCCAGAACATGGTATTTGAGTATTTCAATATGAATCTTTTATTCAATATAATCTCTAAAGGTTTTTGTTAATAATCACAAACTACTGTGATCCACCCCGATGATTCATATGACTACGTTGTACAGCTACTTTAGCAGTAGCCTAATGAATACCTAATACAAAAATTAAGCCTACCTAAATAACACTGCGAAAATTATATTTTTTTAGATGATTACTTTAATTAAAAAAAGATTCCCTGAAAAGTTAACCTAGGATTAATAACAAAAACAACAGACATTATTAGTATTAGTATTAGTAATATCTAACAAAACACAGTAACTAAGATATTAACGTATATGAACATGTGAACACATACATATTCTTGGATAATACTACATGAATAAAAATTAAATGGGGTGAAAAAAACAAATAAGTATACAATAATGAGTAAATTCTTGAAGGTTAATGAAGTAGACTAGGAATACGTGAATTTAAATATAGAACAAATAATGAATAAATAATATGGATAGAAATAATATGAATGAAGAAAATCATCATAAACATTGACCTTTTGGATACACCTATTATTATTTTATCATTATTATGACTCACTGGCACACTTGGATAAGTTTAAGTGTTTTTAGTGCCATCTTGTGTTTACCAGATAAAAATGCAACAACAGTGCGCATGGAAGTGTTATATTGGCTTCAAACGCTCCTTGATGCTGCTAACCATCCCTATTAAGTGTGTTTAATAACTGGTTAAGCCTTAATTAACTGACACCAAATATATTACAAAATACTATACAAGATCTTATGAACTCAAATAATGTATTTGTCTTTAAATGACACTCAGTCAGAATTGTATTGGCTTGTATTCCGTCTGTTGACTCGTAAAACTAGTCAAAGATCATTTTTAACGAAAAGTAAGGTGACCTGGTTCTGAGAGAGTGACAGCTCCTGATATCTATGAACCATAATCTTCCTTGGTGCTTGATTAGTCTTAGCTCAATTACTAAAGCTTTAGCGTGACAGTCTCTTGGAAACGATAAGTCAGTAACTTGTCACCACTTGTCTAACTGGCTTTAGAGAACAATTCGACATTCATTGAATATTTATTAATATGAGGTTGCATAGAATATACAAACAATTATTACTTTTTCTTCCTACACTGACTACATTTACTTTGAAACGATTTTTATTCAGAAATTGCTAGAAAACTTCCATAGTATTTTTTTTCATACTATGGAAGTCAAGGAGGACCAGCAACTGTTGGTTTACACACATACTTCAAAATATCTCCCCTGTGTTCAACAGAACAAAGAAACTCGTGCAGCTTTAGAACAACTTAAGGGTGAGTAAATGATGACAGAATTGTAATCTTTTTTTTTTTTTTTTTTTGATGAACTATTCCTTTAATGCATTACCTAGTTCACAATGAAATCTGATATGCTTTTAAAGTGTAGTGGTAATATAACGTCTCAATAATGTCACATTAAAGAGCAGTAAAGCTCCTCGCCATAATGACGCCATAGAGTCAATCATCACGAATCAAGGCTTCAATGTCCCTCTTGCTAATTCAGGACAAAGGGGGCCTAAGCCAGATCCTTAGGCTTACAGAATACAGATGAAGCTAGTGCCACAACAAGCTTATTCAGGAGTTCAATACACACTCAACTACGAAGATGTGTCTGAGACTGAGTGGAAAAATAATGCAACTAAGCGTGAATTCAATCCCGCTCAGCTCTGGTTTACTTCTCTGGAAATGTTTTCCTCCATTGGCATATCCAAAACTATCCAAAATAGCTTTTTAAAAGTGATTAGTTGGCCCCCGAAACACTCTCAGTCATCAGATCTTGTTTTTCCAACATGGCCAATGGTTGAAAGCATTGCAGTTATTAAGCAGGTCGTGATAATAGTAATCCTGCGCTGAGCAGTTTATTGGGCGCTGATGCCAGTGGCTGATGGCCAAAAGTCCCAGTGACACTCTTTGACACTGGATCTAAGATATTGAGTTCAACCCTCGTGTTTAGGATCTAGAGACCTTAAGACTGAGTTTCATTATTTCATGACTGAGTGTAAACAAAAGTTCAACTGGTTAATGCACTTGTCAAGAAGACAAACTTTGAGAAAGCCTGGAAAATTTGAATAAGTTTTAAAAGCTTGTAGTAGTTTGAAGGTAATACAGTCTAGCACACTGCCAACGTGTTTAGCAGAGTGGTCAAATTTAACACGTTGCTAGCATGTTTCTTGCATTGTTTAACACATTGCTAGCATGTTTTAGCATCATTGTTTCCATGTTTCTGATTCAGGACATTAGCATTTTAGCATCAGGCTAGCATGATACAGTATGTTGGTAATGTGATTTAACACATTGCTAGCATGTTGGTAGCATGTTTATACCAGGATTTAACACATTGTTAGCATGTTTCTAAAAGGATTTAGCGCATTGCTAACATGCTTTACCATGATAGCAGGTTTCTATCATGCATCAGCACAATGCAATTAAGTTTTGACAAGTTTCTAGCATGGTAATATGTTTTTAGTATGATTTATCACATTGCTAGCATGTTTAGGCATTATGCGTGCAAGATATAGTATGTTGATAACCTGATTGAGCATGTTGGTAGCATGTTTTAGCATGTTGCTTCACATTTCTGTGGAAAAACTCTGATAGGCCTACTTTTTCCTCAGGATTCTTTGCTGAATAAGAGTTCAAAACAACAGCATTTATTTGAAATAAACATTTTGTGGCCATAATTACAAAAAGCAATTACTGTTAGCCTACACTCGATTAATTTAATGCATCTTTGCTGAATAAAAGTATTAATTTCTTATAGGCTACAGTATATATTTAATGACCCCAAACTTTTGAACGGTAGTATGCAACTCAGTATTTATTATGCTTGGCTATTAATGGAGTTTGTATTAATGACTGTCTGATGACTTTTTCACAGAGCATTTCACTTTGGAAACCAACATTCACTACTTCTACTGTCTGATTATGTTCAGCCAATGCTCACATTGAGCTCTTTCTATGCCAAAGTTTGCATGGATCCTTAGTAAGATGCACGGATGATTTTAGGCTTCCACAAGAAGTATGTAATTGGTTGATGACGAATTTGACACATTAATTCCATCAGTGCATCTTCATTTTTCACATGCTGCCCTTTCCTCCAGTATTTCAATGTTGTTTAGAGGTTACTTCTCATGGCCATCCTACTTGCTCTCATTTGCCTAATGAGATCAGTGGAGATTGATGACATCAGAGCGCAATCCCCATCACCAGGATCAATCTCTACACCTGCGAAATAGCAAAGGGAAGGAGGGGGTCCGAACAACAGAAATAGAGGAGAAGAGCCTGAGATTCACAGACTCGGAGGAAGACCTCCACGCTGATGATCTCTTAGGAGACATCAGGACATTTCTCTGACTGCTGCCAGGCCTTCCATTCAACAGGTAAATGGGTTATTTTTACTTTTATTTCTTTATTTTTTGGTCAGAATATATCAAATGTTTAATTGACAGAACTGTTAAGTGAGAAATCAGTTTTACTGAAACCACCAGGACTGATTCTTTTTAAACATGGCAGCCATTTGAGAAATCCTTTCAAATCTTAATAAATGCACGTTTTGACATAAATCGTGAGTTAGGCCTACTAAACATTATTTTAAAGATGATTGGAACCATTTGTATTGTGAAAAGCTTTATACAAATTAAAAAATTACATCTATAAGCATTTTCTTGTGTTTTAATCACACTCAGTGCATTTTTCTTGGATTCTCTGTTGATCTTCATAATTTTAAATATATTTGTAACATTTAAATTAACTGCTATTTAACATTACTGAATCAACCAACAAATATATTTTTATTTTATTTGTAACATTTTAACTATGTAGTTGCATTGTTCATGAGACTTTTTCGATGTGAATATTGAGCTTAATTTCACACATATCTTATTTGCTCTGAATAGACAGGATGGCTCGGGATATGACAGATAAAGATATCCTGAAGATGGAGCTGGATCAGCTGAAGGTGGAAATAAACACTCCCCGAATTGCGGTAAGAATCTTAAGAATTTAAGAAATCTGCACCACTGCGCTTTCCTGTGTTTTTAACCGCAGAAATGTGTTCTGTGTGTGAATAGACCTTATTGAGAACAGCACCATGACAGGAATGTAAGGGGTTTTAGGGATAGACTTACAGTGTTTCCAATGACATCCGCTGTAAAAAACTGGATAATATGGAAGCTTCCGCCACAGAATAAAACATTTTAAAAGATAATTTTGACTTTTTATCTCGCAATTGTGAGTTTCTTTCTCAGAATTGCGTGTTATAAAGTCAGAATTGCGAGACATAAACTCACAATTGTGTGTTATAAAATCTGAGATAAAAAGTCACAATTACCTTTTTTATTTTTTATTCTGTGGCGGAAACAAGCTTCCATACGATAAAGCTTCTTGATCACTAAAAATTTTTTTTACAGCTCATGTTGCCTGGAATGTTTTCGTCAACTGAAATTTCTCACAAAGATATTTTTCCAGTGTATTGTAAGCGGAACAATCCAAAAACATTAAATAACACAGACAGTAACATAGTGTCGGCCCAAATCTGGGCCACATCTGGTACATGTGGATTCCACGCATAGCCTGTTGCATAAACCACTTAGACTACAAGTCTTACAAGTTAGTCATCAAAATTTTTCTTTAAAACTGTCCACATTGTTTTTTTGTTTTGTTTTTACGTCAGTTACATAAAAACATAGATTGGCCTAACATGATACCCGAAAGTAAGACTAACCATCCCTTGACTAACTGCTAGTGGGTCATAGCCTACTAGATCTGAAGACACTTTCTTAACATAATGGCTAAGTTTATGCAGCTGGCCCCAGATGTGATCTGGGCCGACACTATGTTGAAATGTTATGTTAAAATCAAAGATGGTGCTGCTGTGAATAAGGTCTAGGGCATTTGCAGATAGATCCTCTGTTTGGTTAGGCTACTTATTTGCTTAGTTAATTCCAATTGGAGCGGCAATTTAAAGAAACAATCATCCATGAACCATCTCTCCCGATTTATTTATCTCAGATTTCAACAACAGCCCCAGAAATCATTGCTTTCGTTGAGGAGAAGTCTGGCGAAGACCCCCTGGTCAAGGGCGTCCCAGAGGACAAGAACCCATTCAAGGAGAAGGGAGGCTGCATTATCACATAGCAGCGGCACTGGGGTCACCAGGGCTCGGGTCAACATCTGCTTTTGTATGAAAGTTTGTTTGTACTAGAAACTCTGCATTGTTTAACATCCACTAGTTTTAAATAGTATCCAGCTCCAGAAATTTAAGAGGACATCCTCATGTCATTCAATACCTTTTATGATATGATGTTTTCTGTCTGTTTTTAAAATAAACTCCTTGGCAATCTAGGCAAATGTCTTACTGGATCTAATTGCAGTAGCCTATAAATGGACTAGAGACCCTAATTTGACTTTAAAGGGATCGTTCACCCCAAAATGAATATTCTGTCATCATTTACTCATTCTCAGGTCTTTTTAAACCTGTATGACTTCTGTTTTGTCGATACAGTTAAAGTCAAAACCACTATAAAGAACTTTTTGTGCAACGGTAACTATCTCCTGGGTGATTTGCATCTGAAGAAGGTATTTTAAAAAGCGTCCTGAAAGCCATAGTGTTGTCTTGCATTAGCGCTCTGTATGCGTAAAGCTCTGCAGGAAGATTGAATCAGTGTCTGGTGTGTGTCATTGACTGCTGTGATAACGGGATTTGGGTGTCAGGTCTCTCCGTCCCGCTGAAGAGCAGCTGCTTCCTACATTTCGAGAACTTAAGCTCATTCTCTGATCCTCATCTCAGGATTGAGCTTTTCATCCTGTAAGCTCCTTTTCCAAGTTTGTGCCGCTGCCCCCCCCCTCTCTCTCCCCCCATCTCCTATTTAAATACTGAGCCATTAAATGGGATGAACTATAGCTCTTGTGTGTGAGCAAAAACACAACAACAAGGTACTGTAGTTTGATTTTGAATGGGTTTCATCGAGTTTCCAGGGTTTGATCCCTAGACAGCACATCTGAAGCTCTTTCCAGCTTTAAAATGGGAGTTAATGGTACCTTAGATTTTGAAGCCCAAAAAAGCATATCCATCCATCATAAAAGTGATCCATACGACTCCAGGGGGTTAATAAAGCCCTTCTGAATGCGAAGCCATGCGTTTTTGTAGGAAAAATATCCATAATTATAACTTTATAATCACCGGCTTCCGGTAACGGCCGTACGTGAGTCGAGTTCCGGCTGAAGAGTGACCTTTGACCCGACGCATATTGACGAACATAGAAGCGCAGAGGATGGAGCAAAACAAAACACAGAGTCTAAAAAGAGAATTTTTAAAGATAAATTCCTTACAAAAACACAGGGCTTCGCTTCAGAAAGCCTTTAACCCCTGGAGGCGGGATTACTTTTATGATGGATGGATGTGCTTTTAAATCTGTGGTACCGTTCACTCCCATTATAAAGCTTGGAAGAGCCAGGATATTTTTTAATATAACTATGATTGTGTTAGGCTGAAAGAAGAAAGTCATATATATTTAGGATGGCTGGACGGTGAGTAAATTATGGAATACTTTTCATTTTTGGGTGAACTAACCCTTTCAGTGGATTGAATGTGCACTTTTACTTCAATTCTTCAAAGTATAATTTAAAAAAACTTTAATTGCATATAATATAATATTAATGCCATAAAAGTGCACTTTCATATTTAAAAAAAAAAGTGCAACAATGTCAAATTAAGTTTTACTTAAAAGTACATTTTAAATGTTTTAATTGTTTGCCGTGCTTTAAAGAATAACACTTTTTTGATGTGTTGACTTTCATACATACTAAGTAAATATATTTGAAATGTACTGAATTACAACTTCATCATTACAAATGTGTACATATTTAAATACATGACGTACAAGTTTCAATAGAAATGACATTAAAGTATATTTTAGATTCAGTCATTACATTTGGCAGTACACTTCATTTCAAAGACAACAGAAGTAATTATGAAATTACATATAAAGATTCACTACTCAAAAACACTTTAAGTTCAATAATTGCATTTAATATAATTTTAATCTATAATACTTTTTTAAATTTGATTGCAAATAACTGAAAACAGTACAGTTAGTTTAGTTAAGTACACTTAAGTTTGTTTACCGTCGGTTTCACAGACAAGGTTTAAGCCAGACTAAAATGCATGTTTGAACTGTTTAAACTGAAAGCAACTTGCACTGACATATCTCAAAATATGTCAGCGCCATTGTTTTGTCTCAAGATGCACATTTTATTTTCAAAGGTACATTTATAAAAGCCTAAGTTGGTAACACTTTAGTTTAGGGTCAAATTTTTACTATTAACTAGTTTTTTATTATCATGCATAATACTAGAATATTGGCTGTTTATTAGTACTTATAAAGCACATATTAATGCCTTATTCTGCATGATCATATTCCACATCCATTAACCCTAAAACCTAAACTTAACAACTATCTCACTAGCTATTAATAAGCAGTAATTAGGGTTTATTGTGGCAAAAGTTGTAGTTAATAATTAATGAATAGTGAGAATTGGACCCTAAACTAAAGTGTGACTCCTAATTTAACTAAGACCTACTCCTGGCTTAATCTAAGCCCTGTAAAACCACTAAAGTATATTATATCATACATATTACAAACTCATTGTTTTTGGCCCTTGTTTTGAGGAGAAACCAGATTGATCTTGAAGACATGAACTCTTTTCTTTCTCTTCATATGGGAATTTGGGTGTGGAGTTTGCAGTTGTCTACAATTTAATACAAATTAGCTAGCTCTGTGATAGGTTATAGTTTTTTTTTCATTTATTTATTCTCTGAGAATTCGTTGGAGGTTGCGATCCACGCTTTTATTACGTCTCGGCAGTATTACTACAACTCCCTCTCAAATTTCTCACGTACAAGTAGGTCAAAATGCATCAGTGAGATTTCTGAAGGGATGTAGAAGAAAGAAAGGCTGCTCATGTTTCACCCCTTCTGAAATCCTTACTGTAACGGTCACCAGCTGGAGTGCCCTTGAGAGCCACCAGAGGGCACCTTCACAAACTACATCTCCCATAACTCACTGCCTGGACTCTTCATCCATTATCACATTCACCCGTGTCTCATTATCTTGTTTAGTTCACACTATAATAGCCTGGTTTTCACATTCATTCCAGGCGAAGTCTTGTTTAGTGTTACACTGCAATTCCGAGCATTCTCCCTGGTTTCATGTCTCTTGGTTCTTGATTTCTTGCCTGTTCCGTGGATTACTCATTTGGCCATGTTCTCTATCTTGTTGTGTTTGTTTGTATAGACTGCCTGCCCCTGAAGCGTAGCCTCCGCCTTGGTCCCCTGAAGCGTAGGCTCTGCCCTGCCCCCCTGAAGCGTAGGCTCCGCCCTGTCCCCCTGAAACCTAGGCTCCTCCCTGCCCCCCTGAAGCGTAGGCTCCGCCCTGGCCCCCTGAAGCCTCCTCCCTGCCCCCCTGAAGCGTAGGCTCCGCCCTGGCCCCCTGAAGCCTAGGCTCCTCCCTGCCCCCCTGAAGCGTAGGCTCCGCCCTGGCCCCCTGATGTGTCGGCTCCGCCCTGGCCCCCTGAAGCGTCGGCTCCGCCCTGACCCTCTGACGCGTCGGCTCCACCCTGGCCCCCTGAAGCGTAGGCTCCGCCCAGGCCCCCTGAAGCATAGGCTCCGCCCTGGCCCCCTGACGCGTCGGCTCCGCCCTGGCCCCCTGACGCGTCGGCTCCGCCCTGACCCCCTGATGCGTTGGATCCGCCCTGGCCCCCTAAGTGTCGGATCCGCCCTGACCCCTGAAGCGTAGGCTCCGCCCTGGCCCCCTGAAGCGTAGGCTCCGCCCTGGCCCCCTGATGTGTCGGCTCCGCCCTGGCCCCCTGAAGCGTCGGCTCCGCCCTGGCCCTCTGACGCGTCGGCTCCGCCCTGGCCCCCTGAAGCGTCGGCTCCGCCCTGGCCCTCTGACGCGTCGGCTCCGCCCTGGCCCCCTGAAGCGTAGGCCCCGCCCTGCCCCCCTGAAGCGTAGGCTCCGCCCTGGCCCCCTGACGCGTCGGTTCCGCCCTGGCCCCCTGACGCGTAAGCTCCGCCCTGACCCCCTGAAGCGTCGGATCTGCCCTGGCCCCCTAAGTCACGGATCCGCCCTGGCCCCCTGAAGCGTCGGCTCCGCCCTGGCCCCCTGAAGCGTCGGCTCCGCCCTGGCCCCCTGAAGCGTCGGCTCCGCCCTGGCCCCCTGATGTGTCGGCTCCGCCCTGGCCCCCTGAAGCGTCGGCTCCGCCCTGGCCCTCTGACGCGTCGGCTCCGCCCTGGCCCCCTGAAGCGTAGGCCCCGCCCTGCCCCCCTGAAGCGTAGGCTCCGCCCTGGCCCCCTGACGCGTCGGTTCCGCCCTGGCCCCCTGACGCGTAAGCTCCGCCCTGACCCCCTGAAGCGTCGGATCTGCCCTGGCCCCCTAAGTCACGGATCCACCCTGGCCCCCTGAAGCGTAGGCTCCACCCTGGCCCCCTGAAGTGTAGGCTCCGCCCTGGCCCCCTGATGTGTCGGCTCCGCCCTGGCCCCCTGAAGCGTCGGCTCCGCCCTGACCCCCTGAAGCGTCGGATCTGCCCTGGCCCCCTAAGTCACGGATCCGCCCTGGCCCCCTGACGCGTCGGCTCCGCCCTGGCCCCCTGACGCGTCGGCTCCGCCCTGGCCCCCTGAAGCGTAGGCTCCGCCCTGGCCCCCTGAAGCGTAGGCTCCGCCCTGGCCCCCTGAAGCGTCGGCTCCGCCCTGGCCCCCTGAAGCGTAGGCTCCGCCCTGGCCCCCTGAAGCGTAGGCTCCGCCCTGGCCCCCTGAAGCGTAGGCTCCGCCCTGGCCCCCTGAAGCGTAGGCGCCACCCTGGCCCCCTGAAGCGTCGGTTCCGCCCTGGCCCCCTGAAGCGTAGGCTCCGCCCTGGCCCCCTGAAGCGTAGGCTCCGCCCTGTCTCCCTGAAGCGTAGGCTCCGCCCTGGCCCCCTGAAGCGTAGGCTCCGCCCTGGCCCCCTGAAGCGTAGGCTCCGCCCTGGCCCCCTGAAGCATAGGCTCCGCCCTGGCCCCCTGAAGCGTAAGCTCCGCCTTAGTCTCCAGGCCCTCTTCTGCTTCACGGGCCTGGCCCTACATCCTGCCCCCGGGTCCGCCTCTGCTCCACCTCCCTCCTGGACAATTTTAGGAGGATCTGAAAGCCGCTCCTTTGAGAGCTATGTAACGGTCACCAGCAGGAGTGCCCTTGAGAGTCACCAGATGGCACTCGACATCAGACTATTGTCGTTCCCTCACAAACTACATCTCCCATAACTCACTGCCCGGACTCTTCATCCATTATTACATTCACCTGTGTCTCATTATCTTGTTTAACTCACCACATATAAGCCTGGTTTTCGCATTTATTATCTGCAAAGTTTTGTTTAGTGTTACACTGCAATTCCGAGCATTCTCCCTAGTTTCACATACTCCCTGTGGATTACTCTTTTGCCCGTGTTCCCTACCCTGTTGTGTTTGTATGGACTGCCTGCCTGTGTTTGACCTGCCTGTACTTTGGATTACGTCTTTGGATTACCCTGTTCAATAAATACTGCATTTGGATCCACAACCTTTGTGTATCAGCATTTTGTAACACTTACACTGGCTGCCTATTCATTACAGAATTGAGTTTGAAATTCTCCTGCTTATTTATAATTGAATACTGTGTAACCTATTTACTCCATCACCATAATCCCTTGAGGAGCCTAAAATCTGAGGATAACAATTTACTCCAAATTCCTAAAACTGGTTTAAAGAGCCGAGGGAAAAGAGCTTTTGCAGTGACTGGTCCCACATTATGGATCAGTCAGCCAAAGTACATAAGTGTATAGCTCTTACCTTGTCTACTTTCAAATATAGTCTTAAAAAGTTTTCTTGTTTTAGATTTGGGAAATCTACATTTGTCGGTCATTTCCTCTGCAAACCCAAGTTATTTCAAATCAGTTTTTTGCTTTGTCATGTATGGAGTGTAGATTGGTGGGGTAATTTAAAGCAATTTAGCATATGGCTGCAACATGACACAATTTCAAAATAAAATGGGGCATGAATACTTTTGCAAGGCTCAAAAGTATGCTAAAGTGTACTGCTTTTTCAGAAAGGACTTTACCACAAATTTATTTTAGAATATTTAGTGATTCATCAAGATTTTTTAATTATATAAAATGTGCATGTGAATGTGAATACTGAGGGAAAGGCAGATATAGATGTTTATTAGTTATTTTATAATAATAATAGTTATTCAGTTGCATAAATGTAAAAATCAAGCAGGCTGACTTGCAGTTACTTTAATTACGGCTGGAAAATCTTATCGACAGATGCCTGTCATAAAGTCATATAGATAAACACAGCGCACGAACAAAGATGTTTTTTCACAATTTAGTCTTATCTTAATTACCTTATCTGGTAACGATACACAAAGAATCCATTTCTACACTGTTGCTTAATTTAACAAGATGAAAACTCAAAGACATAAAGATAAAGCATTGTGCTGAAGTTTTCTATATTCATAAAGTTAATGAATCACCTGTGCTGATTTAAGGTGCTTGCTTAGTGATCGACTTTTCAGGCAACATGTGAATAATGTTTTATTAATGTTTATAGGTATAGCAACATTCAATATTCAGCAATATTATTGATTTGTATTATGTTTGATCTGTGTTTGATCACGTTTGCTTTCGTTGGACTCTGAGGGTACGTTCACGCGACAACAGGTACTAAAACTATTACAGAGGTGTCAAGTCCAGGTTCAGAAAGTAAAATTCCTCCTCAGTATTTTGTTCCAATCACCTGGATTTGCTAATTAGCACAGTTTTTCAGCCAGGAGATAGAACTAATTAGTGAAATTAGCTGGCTGAGTTAACGGGTGGAATAAACATATGGCAGGACTTTTACTTTCTGACCCCTGGAATTGACACCTCTGAACTTTTAGTACCTGTTTTAAGACAACATTATCCAGACAATCCCTGTTCACACAGATCTACGAAAACGATTAAAAACAGTGTATTCTGCTGCGGCCAGTAGATGGCGATGTCACTTTGTAAAGAAACATGCGCCTATAGACATAATACGCATGCGCATGACTTTACCGTTTTTATCCGCATTTTTGTAGTTTACACATACGATAACGGTATTGTTTTCAAAAACTTGCACTTTGAAACTCTTTTTTAAAAGTTTGCGTTTTCAGGCTGCCAAAACGCCATTGACGTATAAATAAACGCCCAAAACACATAAAAAGTCTTTCGTTTTTGGTTGTCGGTGTCGCGTAAATGGCCCCTCAGTAATGGCCCCTTCACTGTTCTCAGTTCAGTTTCCTGTGTTTTCTTCTGTAGCCATGGTTTTTGATTTGCCCTCATGTGTCTCACCTGTGTCTTGTTAATTATCTCGTTTAGCCGCTAGTGATTCCTTGTGTGTATATATAGCCCGAAAAGTTTAATATTTTTCCTTCTTTGCAACCACAGCGTGACCATTTAACTGTACTGACACTACTGGATGAGAACTGAAGTGAGCCAGATGATGACCATGTTTTTCTACAGAGCTGCTTTAAAGCTGAATTAAACACATTTCGTATCGGATTAATATTTCTCATTCATTGAATAGAACTGATTTAACACTGAACTGACCTCTGCTGAACAATTACACTATTTTCCATTCAGAGCTGTTTTACAGCAGAATTGGACACTGCTTGCATCATTAAATCATTATTTTCTTGTTTTTCCCTGTAAAGCTTCTTTGAAACAATCTACATTGTGTAAATTGCTACAGGAATACAGGTGACTTGACTTGACAGAGTAACTGAGCAAATCATGAGATTTTGCCACTTGCTGTTTCACCTTATTCAGATCATTAAGAGTTGAGGTGAGGATCTAATTGAAAAGTGGTGTTTAATAATTGAAAACACAACTCTTTGCAACTCAGGAACACGCTAGCATAGACAAAGCTGCATAAAAGCCAGAATAAACTATGCCTGCACTGACCCACCTCAGCCCTTATTATACAGTTAAAATTGCTGTGTAAATGCTTGTATGCCACCTCTGAGCAGCATTAAACAGTCTGTGTAAATACACCTAATTTCCACTTTATTTGGGCAAAAAACTACTTTGTGCTCCCAATTAATATTTTTGAGTAGGCTAGTGATGAATGGTTACAAAAGAAATCCAAATTTCATGATATCTTATTGCTCAGATAAAGGACATTGTATATGTACGTATTTCATGTGTATTTAAAAGTATTTAATATTTAATTTTTCAGGTCATACAATAAAGCCAGTTCTTATTGCAGTTTTCTGAGCCATTTTTGCAATTACAACGGGTCTCAATAGGTGCGTCTCAATCCGCTCCCTTCCTAGGTTGTGAATCAGTATATTGTGTAATTTGGGCACTGGTAAGGACATTAAGGCTCACTACACACATTACGACACGGATGACATCATTACTGGTATATATGAACAAAAGCAGAACTGATATATTTCTGACATTACTTTTTAATGTTATTTGAAGTATATTATGATAAATACTTTTCTTTTTACATTTCAGCCGTAAATAATTTATAAATGTTAGCTAGATTATGTTCATTACCTGCCTAGCGATGTGACCAGTGCCCTGACTACTGAACTAGAGAGCTGATTGAGACGCATCCAATGTGATTTATATGAGTTCCTATCAGAGTTGTGGGACATAATCTAACAGCAATTCATTTTCAGCAGAACGTCTATTGATTTTTAACTTAAAATAAATGTCAAATCTAACATTTCCTTTTGTTTTTAAGTGTGTGTCTGTGTTATGTAATAGAAAAATCATGTGCTTAAGTGGAGCAAATACTTATTGGGATAATTGGTTCTGAAACAAAGTAAACATTCATGGTCACTAACATAAATGTAAAGAGGATTGCTTTGGATCTGTATGTGGAAGCTTGTTATTTAATATTACCACTCTTATCGTGGTCGTATGATAGCCTACTTAAATGTTGCGTCAGTGCAAACTAAATAGCTGAGACCTTTGCTCCTTGCTTGCATATAAAAGAACACTTTTAGCAAACGTCCTTGAGGAAGACTATATTCTCATTTTCTTTCCATCTCCATCTTAAAGCTCCTTTAGCCTTCCTGTTTGAGTAGATACATAGATTTTGGACTTTTTCAGTTTTTCAGGATGTGGCTGCTGATTGTTTTGGTGTGCGTCCTGATTTTGGCTGGTGGAACGTACTGGTACCTGTTCGGCAAGCCCGGTCCGTTCTCAGTGGAGTCAGTGATGCCTCCGGGACCTTTGGAGCTGGACCAGAGAAAGAGAGATAAAGTGCTGAAACAAGGTGAATAACCAGACATCAACCAGACACGCTGAATGCTTCTTTGCCCTGAAAACGGCCTGAGAATGTTTTACGCCTGTTCTGATAATCCGCAACATTTTAAAAGAGGATTCACAAGCTCATTTAAGTTAATCTTCAAATGTAACACATAACCACTTTTCTGCTGAATAAATTTAAGCTTCTATCTCTTCATTGTCATGTTTAAAACATTATAAGCATCCTAGTTAACTTAGGAATATTTGAAGTGAAGTGTTAATAGTTCAAGATGCCAAGAAATGGAAATTGCAATCATCTATTCTTCCCTATTGTTTTAGAATCGTTTGATATTTTTCCAAAAGCAAAATGGCTTATATAGATTGTTTTTAAAGCACATCCTCATAAATTAGAAAGTTGCCAGATGAAGGGGAAGTTAATGTTTTTGATAAAAGATTATGAGGGCATGTGATTATTTTTTTTTAAATACTAATGTGCAGTCATTTATAATAAACAAGAATCGTCACTTTTTCATGGAGATTTCATGGTGAACACAAAATTGTATAACATATAAATCCAAATCTGTATAACTTTCTTCCGTAGAACAAAAACTGTAAGAGTACTTATGGAAATACATTAAAAGAATATACTTAAATGTGAGTTGAATGTAACGTTTTTGAACACGGCATGTCATTTATTTACATATATTTGCAATAACACATTTGCAATTATGAAGATCCAGTTTAGCACATTTATATCAATTAACACTCTACAAGTGTGCTTCAGCTGTCTTAGCACATCAAAATAAGTGCACTTTTTTGACGAAAAACAATTACTTTAATTGGACCTTAAAATTAAACTTTAATAACCCTTTTTAATAGTGCTTTAAAAGTGAGACATTTTTCCTTTTGACAAATAAAAAGTCTCTTATACATATAACAAATGTGATATCCTGTTTTACCTTAAAAAAAAGTATAATCAGCTAATATATACTGACACAGAATGTAAAGACTGTTTAAGATAATCTAATTATGTAACATTGATAATGCTATTATAAAACAATTAACATGCGTGTCAATGGCTTTATCCTTATCTTAATTCGATTATCCAGTTGTGATAACACTTGTACTCAGACAAACTCTTATTTAAAGTGTTTTAGGGCTTACGATAATACTCATGTTTATAATAGTCATGTTGACCCCTTATCAGGCCTTTTCACCCACTGTCAGCATTGAATGCTGTGAGTTAAACCAGATCAGGATTGGAATATTAATTTCCAGTATCAGTCACTGTGTTTCTTGTTCTTGGTGCAGTAAAGTGTTACATAAGATATGAACACTGTTGCTTTGAAGGTTGTTTTTATTTTATTTTTTATAAAAAGTGAGTACAGTAGCTTAAATTTATGTCATGTGCTGGGCTCTGTAGTACAGGAACAGATTTGTCAAAAATCAACAGATAATGAATAACAAAGTTAAAATGCATCTGCGAATTAGCTATTAAATGCAAGTTTATATTTAGGCCTATATATTAAATAATGTTGTCACATATTGACAGAGAAAATAAATGTATTATAGGATATCATAACATTCTCATTGTCACTTTAATGTGTGGGCTAATAACTTAAAAAAACTGGCTAGTACAGTGCACTAAGTAAGCACACTTCAAGCACTTCCGTCACTGTAATATTTTGCAGTAGTAGTAGTCAGAAAAGTGGAATCTTTAGCATTTATTTGATAAATAATTAGTCAAAATTAAATGTTATAAAGGTATATTATTGTTGTTGTTGTTTATTGTTATTATGATCAGTCATTTATTTCATCATTTTAGCCTCATTTGCAAATGAAAATGCCCTCCTGATCAGTGGCGCCAAACTTCCCTTTGCGCCGCCTGGTGGTCATTTTGAGTCGTGTTTACCACCACCAGCAGTGTGTGATTTTAGCGGCAGCTAGTGGTGAGGTTGTGAATTGCAACCAACAAAAGTTACGGTGGCCGACAGGAGAAGATGTCGTCGTCTGGGACAGCAGAGAGTAGCCAGTTCAGCAATGAGTTTTTTTTACAAGGATAAATTAAGAAATTACGTTTACTTAGTTATTCAGTAAAACTATATGTTATTGCGATTATTATTGTTACTTGTTCATCATTGTGTCAGTGTTTTATTCGCTGAACTAAGCTTGCTTCCTTGCACGAAGAGCAACATAGTAACGAAATGCGTTTAGGGCCACTGTAGAAACATGTCGGCGCATTTCAATGTAAGGGAACCCGCGGTGTGTGTAGACAGAAACTGCTCATTCTAAGGTAATACAAATACAGCGGTTCATTAAGTAAGGTCTTTATACACCACTGAAAACTTATTTTTCAAGGTAGGGATGAAACTGTAACGCAAAGTTGAGAGTGCTCATGTTGCCCAGAGCAGAAAAACATTAGATGTCGGATGAAAAGATGCACGAGAGACGAGAGTTGTCGTATTTTCCCCGCGTTTAATAAAACCACTCAAACGTCATACTCGTCCGCATACATGGGGATCGAGCGAGAAAAAGTAGGCTACACAAAAACAAACATCCAACTCTGGTCACAATAGAAAAAGGAAATAAAAGAAAGAATACAAAGAGAGTCGGCAGAGCGGTTATCTCCTCTCCTCACTCACTTGTCAAAATCTAACTGACACTCTACGCACATGCGCAGTTCTCAGTTTAACTCAGATTGCCATAAAACACAAAGTGACCGTTACAAACGGGCTCTGTAGCGCTGTGTGTTCGCTGTCGGCTACGGTAGAAACATGACGACGCGATATGTCGAACTCCATAGAAGGGGCGCCCGCGGTTATGGAGATATAAATGTCTCATTCTAAGGTAATAAAAACATAACGGTTCATTATGCAAGGTCTTTATACACCGCTGAAAACATAGTTTTGGATCTTATATTGCATTTATGTCAATAGATCCTCAGAAATATTGCACATTGCACATTTAAGAGGGATTTTGGTTGACTACATACTGTACATGTATATTTACTTACTGTATGTATTTTTAGGATTCACCAAGGAGAAGATTCCAAAGGATCTCGATGCAATTATAATAGGCAGTGGGATCGGAGGGATGACGGCTGCAGCCACAATGGCCAAATCAGGGAAGAAAGTCCTGGTTCTGGAGCAGCACGACGTGGCGGGAGGATGCTGTCACACTTTCACTGAGAAGGGGTTTGAGTTTGACGTGGGTATGGACCATACCTTACTTCCATAGTGGTTTTAAAAAAGAGACTTTAATAAAGATTTTAAGTTCTGAACCAACACAACCAGCTTCGACCTCAATCACAACATTGTGATCATGTTATTTTGATGAATATATTGAATTATTAAATATATATCACATTTTCCGGAATTTAAGATGTGAGCACGAAACGTGAATATATAATGCAATTAAAGTCGGCATTGTGATAGTTTTCTCCCTTTGGGGATTATGTGCAACAAACTTCCGCATTCTGTAAAACAGGTCGCATCGCTTCCGGTTCATGTCTTTTGTATGCATTTTGTTCTATGGTTTTGTTAACTGTTTTACTCTAGATGCCTTAACAGAAGCTACCAAAGATGAGCATTAAGCGATGTCCATCGCATGCGCAGATTGATAACTAAAAGTTTTTACTTTATTTTTCTCAACACCAACATTCGGATAGTAAAATTGAATAAAATGCCTACAGTAAAAAATAACTAGCTAGGTTAGCTGATTACCTTAAAAGTTCACAGATATCACCATCAGTTCATGTAACGTTCGTTCATCATAAAGTCTATATTGTGTCCTATCCGATTGAAACGGCTTCTGGAACAAGGAAAAGTTGAGGGCGGGGCTTAATTTTGTTAATTGGGAGTTGATTGGATGGTTGTGGTTTGCTATTAGTGGATCTCATGTGAGTGACAGGTTGCCACGCCCTCGTGCCGCCAGTCAAAACGTCATCAGAGAAGAGGTTATTTTGACTAAAGTTTACGATGCACATGAATTAAAACAAAATAAAATGATGTGCACGGATAAATCACTTGTAATTAATACTGCAGAACTCCATTTTAATTTCATTGAAAATTTAAGAGTAACAGCGACTTCTCAGACTGTTGGATCAATCTTGAGGATTATGGGTACGGGTATGTCTTAAACATATTTTTGTTACTAAAGTTGAAAATTTTTACTTCCAGGGGGGATTTTTACATCCAGGATTGTGTTAGAAATATAAAAGCAATGTATGTGAATAATATCATAAGATGTTTATTTTTTTATTTTTTTTATTGTAAAAGGACTTCACTACTTCGGTCAGCTGCATGAAAACGGTTTGCTTAAGGTCGCTTTCGATCAAATCACTGAGGGTCAGATGGAGTTTGTGGAGCTAAAGCAGCATTTTGACAGTATTGTGATTGAAGACGGAGAGGAACAGAGAGACTACACCATCTTAAGTGGAAAGACTGAGATGGAGCAAAACCTGAAGAAGCAGTTTCCCGACGATGTCAAAGCTATTGAGGAGTTCTTTAAGATCATGAAGGTAGGGCGTCCATCATCTCATGTTTCTAAAGGCAAGCTCACACGAGACCTTTGGTTAAGAGGCAGTCCCAACCAGCAGCAGGGGGGAAAAAAACAAACTATTTCTCATGAGTTCATGCGAGAGATTAGATTAGACAGAGATTTTTGCTGCAGTCACGCCATGTTGTAATTTACTATAATTACGAGATGACAACATGTGACATTCCACTCTGAGCTGTTCCCGGACTCTGAATTATTTGTTTCAATCACAACACTATCTGCAGCGGTCACGTGGTACAAGTCGGAGCTCTCAGAAAATTCCCACTTTACAAGTTGTTATTCCGTGTTCTACGAGGATGTGAACTTTTTTACAAGTTGTAATCTCGTAATTCTGGTAGTTACAACATGGCGTTAACGTGCCTTTTGATTACAAATTTGTTTTCGTTTATACCATCTGCACTGTGATTGAGTTCACCTTGACGTTGCATCGCACACACTACAAGATCACATGGCAATAATGTCAAACAGGTTTGAAAATATTGCAGCGTCTGTGACTGCGTGAGACTGGCACTGGCAATTCAGGAAAAAAAAAAAGTGAGATAAAAAGTCGTAATTTTATTCCATGGCAAAAAGGGCTTCCATATGTTTATAGGGTTGGGAATTGAATATCGATTCCAATTCTGGAATGGGATACTTGTTATAAAATTTTAATTTCGATTCCTCTTATTGATTCATGTGTGTGCATCAATAGGACTTTAAACCATTCAAGCACAAGAAGACCCACGCATTGTTTTCTGTGTTTCACACACATCCAAAGCACACACACAGAAAGCCGCCTCTCATAATGAATAGTGTGCGATACTGAACTGAGTCATTTTCTGTTTCTTTTTGCTCTTGAACGGACAAATACACACAAAAATATGTCAAAATATTCTCGTAAACAGCCTGTTATATCTTAAGTGAATGTAAACAGTTGAGAAAGAAAACGCATGTGTAACAGTACATTGTATCTGTGCAGCTCTTAAAGTGACGGCAGCATAATGTTCCTGCTACCATCTCTAATGTCGTTGATCAAACAACAAAAGAAAATTCACTCGCTGTTCTTGCCTGAATATTTTTGTAACTATACAGTATTTGTAATGCAAATTTTATTATACATTTTATTATCATTATTTATTATTATTAATTTATTATATAATTTGTTTATAAAGTGCAGTGTTAATTTACATTTGATTACAGTTTACAATTACAATACCTGAAAATCTTAAAACACTGTTTACGGCAATCATATCTTTGTTCAGTTGCATTTATTTGTGCAATTACTGAGGATTTAGTCATCTTTAATAATGCTTGAAATTCATATTAGTTAGGCTAGTTGTTTTTGCTGAGATATTTCTAAAACCATAGGCAAAAGTTCCTTGTGTAAGTGTTCTTTAGCCTGTTGGGTTTTTGTTCATGGCGTTCAGCTACATTGAAATGTTTTGCAATAAGATTTCAAATAAATTTGAATTATAATTTTTTTCTTTTTACCTTACTGGAATCGAAATTAGGAATTGATAAGCGGAATCAGAATAGCTAAAATTCAAACGCTCCTACATGTCTCAGATCAGCGCTTTGACCGCGATCCAGGGGTTTTGTAGCAGACCTGGGAAATCTGTCGGTGACAGCAAAATCCGGCCAAAAGTTGTGTACTGTGAGCTTGCCTCAAGCCAAGCCTGGGCCTCTGCCAGTTTTTCAAATGACCGGATGAATTACAAATCCTATTATGTGCTTACATGCCAGTTGGACAATAGTTATGTCACTTAATTAAAATTCCTGATAATAAGGTGTATTATGCGCCATGCATTTAAATACTAAGTTGATCTTTTTTTTTTTTTTTTTTCTTATCTGAACTTGTCTTGAGTGATCATTCTTCCACATTTTCCCTGTCATAAAAGAAAATAAAAAAGTAAAATAAAAGAAATAGTACCCTGTATTTGACCTTTAAGCTGATTCTTCCTGTCTTCTCCTCTGTATTGTCCACAGATCACAGCGAGGCAGGTTGCTCTTTTAGGCATCATAAAGCTGATTCCACAGTGGCTGGCTCTCTTTCTGATCAAAAGTGGCATCGCAGACTTCTGCTCATCCATCTTTCGTCTATCAGAATCCAATGCCACAGAGGTCAACAACAGACTGACAAGCAACAAGGACTTGCACTTGGTCTTCTCATACTTCTTCTATGGTGAGGATTTCTGCACATTAATTATTGTTGTGCACTAAACACAACAATATGCAAATAACTGTTTTGCCAGCAGTAATAGTGTTTTAGCCCTTGTATTAGGTTTAAAGTCTGGGTATGATGTATTCAGTGTATATGTATGTACATGATGTGGATTCAATACAATTCACAAAGAATCACACTATGAAAAACGAACAAGAAATCAGGTAAAAACAGAAAGTCTTCAACATCTTTTCACTCTGCAAAAACAGAATGAGAAGATAATTTTTAAGACTATATATAAAAACAAATTTTAAAATATTTATTCACAAATTATGAATATTATAAACAGCATTAGAATGCATTTAAAAATAATTTAAAATGAAATGGAAAGGCACTTTTTTCTTGTGCTTTCCTGAAGCTCAAACAGTAATGCATGGCGCTCACAATGCCAAGATAATGAGTTTGATTCCCAGATTTTTTTTTTTTGTATGCAACTGATAAAATATATCACAGTGTATAATATTTTCAGATAAAAGTGTCTGGCAAATGTCTTTGCATATGCCTTTAACCATGAAACATGTGGTTAAATTGACCCACAAACATCACAATTGTAATATAAATTTCTATATGCACACTAGAGAATACCCATAATGCACTGTCTGTGAGAGTCTCGTCGAATGAATTCCCACGTTTGACTAGAAGTTGCCATCCGTCCATCGTACAAACCACTGGTCCAATGTGGCAACAGCGTAATTTCACAAAATAATTTTTTAGTTGATTTTTATATTGTTTTATTAAGGTTTATATTAAGAATTCGAGATAAATCTTTTCATTACTACTGGAGCTGCCAGTTTGCTACGTTTCAAATGATTATTAACAGCAAACACAAAAGCGGCAGCCCTTCCGGTACACTCAGTGTCAGAATTCACTCTCTCGTTTTCATTCACTCTTCAAGTGGACTATATTAGTGGACTAATGAAGGGAATAGTGAATGAGTGTAATGGGGGTGATTTGGCACACAGCCCTAGAGAAGTGTTTCTTGGATCTCTGCTCCAGGTGTGCCTCCTAAAGACTCCAGCTGTTTGATCAATGCTCTGATGCTGCACCACTTCAAGCGTGGCGCGTACTACCCTAAAGGGGGCGCCAGTGAGATCCCATTCCACATCACTAAAGTCATAGAGAAATATGAGGGCCGTGTGCTGGTCCGCGCCCCCGTCAGCCGAATCCTGGTGGATAAGAAGGGAGCTGCATATGGTGAGTACATATAAATACATTCAGTTTTTTCTAATTAAGCATTTATGTAAAGTATGTATTTAATGCGGTTTGATTGACAGGAGTGACGGTGAAGAAAGGTGATGAGCATGTGGAAGTGCGGGCTCCTGTTATCATTTCCAACTGTGGGATTTTCAACACCTTCCAGAAGCTCTTACCTCCGGAAATACAAGTCAAACCAGGTGAATATTATTCTGTGTGCTTTAATGCAACATCATCGAGTGTAAAACCGCTCTTGATTGACTAGATGCGCTGTTTTCTTGTATTTCAGAGATTCAGAGTCGTCTGGATATGTTGAGGCCCGGTAAAGCCTCGTTCCTCCTGTTCTCAGGGTTTGATGCGACCGAGGAAGAGTTAGACATCGTGTCCACCACCATCTGGCTCTTCAAATCCAATGACATGGATGGCATGTCAGTATATTAAAAAAAGATACTCTACAGCTACTTTAGCATTATAATACTGTATATTATATATAAATTAAGTCCAAAGGCAAGAAATACAACCTGTTTATCATAATATAAAAATAATTTAATTCTATGCATTTGGTAATAACTATTCCTAACTAAAACAATAACACATTTTTTTGCTCTAAACCAAAATCATGGGTCAATGATTCAAATGATTCAAGTAAACCCTTGAAGTACACTTAAAAAAAAGAGTATATATTATGGAAATTATATGCTTTAAAAGAATATACTAAAATGTGAACTGAATGTAATCTTTTCAGACACTTGAAAATGTATTATAGTTTAAAATTATATTAAATGTAGTTAGTTGAACTTAAGAGTGCTTTTCTGACGCATTTTAGTACATATTTTTATTTAATTTCATAATTGTCTTTGAAATATGGTTAGTGTACTGCAGTGCACACATATATGCTAAACTAATATGTGACCCTGGACCACAAAACCAGTCACAAGTCTATATTTGTATATTTGTGGCAATAGCCAACAATACATTCATTGTAT
This sequence comes from Siphateles boraxobius, assembly GCF_051911475.1. Taxonomy (NCBI): domain Eukaryota; kingdom Metazoa; phylum Chordata; class Actinopteri; order Cypriniformes; family Leuciscidae; genus Siphateles; species Siphateles boraxobius. Next base: position 835,034 of record NW_027509220.1, read on the forward strand.
GGGTCAAAATTATCGATTTTTCTTTTATTCCAAAAATCATTAGCATATTAAGTAAAGATCACGTTCCATGAAGATATTTTTTTTAATATTCAGTAAAGATATTACATTTCATACTGTAAATATATTAAAAAATAAGTTTGTGAGTGGATTCAGCAAAATCGTAAAACCTTTAAAGGCGGTTTTCTCAATGTTTTGATTTTTTTTTTTTGCACCCTCAGATTCCAGATTTTTAAAAATAGTTGTATCTGCCAAATATTGTCCTATCCTAACAAACCACACATTAATGGAAAGCTTATTTATTCAGGTTTCAGATGATGCATATATCTCAATTTAAAAAAATTGACCCTTGTAACTGGTTTTGTGGTCCAGGATCATATCAATTTTATGTAATTTATATTAAACTTCTATGTCATGTATTTAAATAAAATATACATGGTACTCAAATAGTGTATTTAAAATATATTTACAATAATTGATGTCAATAATTTGAAATTATTACAAAGTGCACTTTTTAAAAGTGTTTTAGGAAAGTGTGCTCTCTTTAAGTATGCTTGCCTTTTTTCATTAATATTATATTATCTACAAGTACAGTTTTTTAAAAATATACTTTTTAGATTTGAAGTACACTACACGTGCACATTAAATACAATATAGTGCGCATTTTCAAAAGCAAATGAAGCATAGATTGGCAAAACTACATGAATCACTTCCACTAGGTAGTGCTGTTGACTAAACCATTCTCGGACACGTCCCATCTTTCCAGGCCTGCTGCCTTCTTCTGTCTCGACAGCTTCCCTGCTCTCAGTCCAACAAACAATTCTTATCTTCCTGCCTGTGGGAAAACATAATTCCAGGCCTTTCCAAACTTTCCTGTACTCTCATGTCGTTTTCTGATAGAGCCATGTGTCTATTAGCACATAAAGTATATCATGTGAGACTGCAGTAAAATGAAAGTCCACTTTCACCTGTAGGATGGATGAGTTCTTCGGTATGAGTAAAGACGAGGCGCCAGAGAACATTCCCATGATGCTCCTCACTTTCCCCTCAGCCAAAGACCCCACATCAAAGATCCGTCACCCAGGTAACATCTTAACTGGCCATCAACTTGTCAAGGCCAATGATTTTTTTTAATAATTAGTAAATATTATTGCAATTTAAAGTAACTGTTTTCTATGTGAATATAAAAATGTAATTTATTCCTGCGATCAAAGCTGAATTTTCAGCATCATTACTCCAGTCTTCAGTGTCACATGATCCTGCAGAAATCAGTATAATATGGTGATTTGCTGCTCAAGATACATTTCTAATTATTATCAATGTTGTAAACATTTGTGCTGCTTCATATTTTCTGTGGAAACTGTGATCAATGTTGTTCATGATTCTTTGATGAATAGAAAGTTCAAAAGAACAGCATTTATTTACAATAGAAATTGTTTGTAAAAGTATTTACTGATTAATTTAATGCATCATTACTGAATAAATTTATTTATTTCTATACTTAATTAAACGTATTACGTTTTTTACTTAAAACAAGAAAAATGTGTCACTTAATTTTAATATATTATAAATACCTAATTTTCCTTTTTCTCATGATTTAGAGATGTTTAGACATTTTACTGAAAAACAAGAAAACAATATTTGTTTAGAAAATACTTTTTTGCAGTGTAATACTGGTTAATATTTTTTGGAAACCATGAAACTTTTTTCCAGGATTCTTTGATGAATAGAAAGTTCAAAACAACAGCATTGAAATTTTGTCAATTTTGATCAATTTACTGCATCCTCAGACAATTAATTTCTTCTTTAAACTTTCTTCTCTGACCTCAAACTTTTGAACAGTATAGTGTAGGTATGATTTTAATTGCCTGTATGAGACTGATATTAAAATAAATAAAAAGCACTTCATTATTCACACAGCTAATGTTGGGTGAGAATAAGAAAGGTACTTTAAAGTATCTTTTCAAGACACTTTTACATTTATAAAGTTTGTGTTTGTCGTTTGTACCTGCATAATCATGCTAATTTAAATCATGATTTTGTTGTGCTTGTTAATAATGTCATACCATATTCTAACAACATACACATTTTCCAGGCAAGTCCAGTATGACCATCCTGACCATGGTCAACTATGAATGGTTTGAAGAGTGGAAAGACACTCGAGTGAGGAAAAGAGGCGACGATTATTTCAACTATAAGATGAGATTTGCTAACCATCTCTTTGACTGGGCCTGCAAACACTTCCCGAAACTCAGAGAAAAGGTACTTGGAAATCTGTTATTTTAACATGGAAAATGAGTGAAAAAGGAGAAGTGTGTAATCTTTTCAGTGTTAAAATACTTTTGTCCTATCCTGTATAATGTGCAGAGTCATGTTAGCCAAGTTTTCATAGGTTGACTGAAGAGTCTCAACAAGGATCCATTAACAATTGAGACACTGATAACTGAATTACCTGTGATACGATTACTAGGTTGAGCATTGAATCGTAGCTGGTTTTTATCAACACCATCTCTGTAAAATATTTCATTAGTCTCATGACCACCCATAGCCCGTTCATTGACTTGCTAAAGAGTGGGAATGTTTTTCATTATTACCTGGAGAAAGTTCTCATAGCAAAGTTCTTTTTCAGTTCTAAAGAATCTTTAAACGATTAAAGGTCATTAAAAATGTCAAAATAGAACATTAAACCTTTTTTTCTTGGAGTGTACTTAGGATTTAGTTTGATTCACTTAGTATTAAAGTTCATAGTGTGATGTAGGCCTGGACTTGATTTGTTCGGTCGGAAAATGATTGGATTATTGAATCTATTAAAGATTATAAGGGCACATGAATTTAAAAAAAGAATGATGTGCACAGATAAATAATTTATAATAACCACTTAAATATTTAACGTATTCTCATCCTTTGGCGTCATATGTGACGCCATATGACAAAACGGCGAAATACTACGCACATGGCACCCTTTATCGTCAATATAACACGCACTGTGATGGGTAGGTTTAGGTGTGGGGTAGGGTCTGCGTCTCATATTCACGCTAAAGGATGCCAGTCAACTTTATGACGCCTTGGGTTCGCGTGTTATATTCACGCTTAAGGGTGCCATGTGCGTAGTATTTCACCGTTTTGTCATATGGCGTCACATATGCCGCCAAAGGATGAGAACGGGCTCAAATATTCCATTTAAGATCATTTTTTTTACATTTTATAATTTCCATTAAATATTTTTAATGTTTTTGAAAGAAGTATCTTTGCTTCTGCAATTTATTTAATCGAAAATACAGTAAAAATGGCAATATTGTAAATAAACTTTGCCTATTTTAACATATTTAAAATGTAATTTACTCCTGTGATCGCAAAGATGAATTTTCAGCAGCCAAACCTGTTCATTTTGATTTCATGATGACTTGAGCTGAACTGTATATTTAGCTTTGTTTTCTGTGTCTGCAAAATAATCAGTACTTATTGCATTTTTATGGGCAGAAATTCTGCAGCCTGGACTGGGCAGTCAGAAAGTGAGCGGGATTGAGTGTTCAGAATGATCACACTGTCTCTCTCTCTCTCTCTCTGTGTGTGTGTGTGTGTGTGTGTGTGTGTGTGTGTGTGTGTGTGTTTGTGTGTGTGTGTGTGTGTGTGTGTGTGTGTGTGTGTGTGTGTGTGTGTGTGTGTGTGTGTGTGTGTGTGTGTGTGTGTGTGTGTGTGTGTGTGTGACTCAGCTGGTGTATCAGGAGGCAGCAACTCCTCTCACAAACACACACTACCTCAGCTGTAACCAAGGGGCCATTTACTCTGCTGATCACAACCTGGACCGCTACTACTCTGAGGCCATGGCTCGAAATCGATGTGATACTCCCGTCAAAAACCTGTATTTGTCAGGTAAAGTGCTCCTCTGGCTCTTTACTGTTTACAAACTGTGGACTGCTTAAAGGGATAGTTCACCCAAAAATGAAAATTTTGTCAGTAATTATTCTCCCTCATGTTGTTCCACCTCGTAAGACCTTCGTTCATCTTCGGAACACGAATTAAGATATTTTTGATTAAATCTGAGAGCTGGATCACTCCTCCATAGGCTTCTAAGGGATTGAAACTTGTTCCCCGAAAAGTTATTAAAGACATCGTTAAAATAGTCCAAGTGACTACAGTGGCTCAATCTTAAGTTTATCAAGCGACGAGAAAATTTTTTGTGCGCAAAACAAACCAAAAATAACGACTTTATTTCAACTATTCATTTCCTTCTCTGTGGGCCTCTAGTCAGTTAGCGTAGTGTGATCGCATAGAGCAGTGTTTCCCAAACGGGGTGCCGCGGCACCCTGGGGTGCCTTCTGGCGAGAGCAGGGGTGCCGTGTAAAAACTCCATTAAACATTTTAAAATTGCTAAAATGTGTTAAAAAATAATAATCTCGCATCGTCGGAAGCGTCTAATAACAACAAATAATGCACACAAATTCATAATAAAAAATGCAAATCATACGTTTTCTGCGTTCGTTGAATTGCGATTTCCGCATGATTTCATTCTCGTGCTTCATTCCCAGCGTCCACACATAAAGCTGCCTCTTTTTCATGGCTTGTTGCGCTTACGGTCAAATACACACGAAACATTGTCACAACGTCCGTCTTGCCGCATATTCACAAACACATCGGTTATGTCCGTGCTGCTGTCAACGGTAACGCGTGCGATTAATGTTTTTCAGTTTAACGTGTTAAAAAATATTTAAACACAATTAACGCAGCATCCGTTTTTTTCTGTCATCCTTTGGCTAGCGTTACATTATATAATCACGTTCTTATTCATGCAAATGCTTTTAAACCATGCAACCGCGAAAAGACAAAAGAGAACGCGCTGTCTGTGAATGTCCTGCTGACACAGGACGACGCGCATCGCGTGCCAGAATCGACTTCTCTTTCGTGCTTGAACGAATAATAACACACAGTTATGCCAAAATGTCCGTTTTGTTGAGTATCCTCATGAGAGCAGTCTTAAATTAGTTAAAGTCTTAAATTAGAGTTGTGAGAAGATGGGACGCGTGTGAGATAAACAAGTGCAGCAGTGACAACAGAATCAAAGAACAGGTAACAGAGAAAATTACTCACTGCTCTTGACTAAAGAACGCTTGTAGCTTTAATAAGGGATTCATCTATATTTAATTTATTATTTATGCAGTGAAGACTGTAAAGTGTTTGATAACTTCATTCAATTTCTGTGTATTTCCTGACATCAGTAGCAGTACTGGTATCAGTGATACTGGGCTTCATTCATAAAAAAGATGCCATTAAACAATTATTTAAAATATACTGTCTTTATGTTGTTTATACATTAATTTGGAGATTAACTGTGAAATTATTACATTATAAAATATATTAAAAACAAGCTATCTTGTGCAATTATAACAAAATTAGCCCAATATAAAAACACAAATATAGGCCTACACTGAGTGAGCAAACATTTTGGTGAGATTTGCAATGGTAATTGAGCAATGTTTTGCTGAATTATGAATAAAAGCCTTAATTAAATATGTCATCATGTAAAGTGATCTCTGGAGAAGAAATTAATGATTTCCTAGACTTTAAATGGATGGACAAAAAAATTGATAATATTAAAAAATATCTATATGACAGTAGGCCTATATACGGCAGCTATTCCCTGTGGTATTGAAAATCAATACATTTCAAGGTATAGTATCAAAGTAGTATCGTGACAACATAGTGTAGGGTGCCACAAATTTTTTTACATTTTCAAAGGGTGCCTCGACTGAAAAAAGTTTGGGAAACACTGGCATAGAGCTACGTCACACGTAGGCTCACTATTGGCCGATGCTGGTCATGTGTGTGATGGGTGTGTCGTATAACAACAGAAGCTTGTAACGCTATTACACTAGTGAACTGACTAGTGACTCATGATATATATATATAATCTATTCTCAAAGTTGGGTTGGGATCATAAAATAGCTTTTTCGAATATCGTTATATTTTCGCGCAATTCCATGTGTAGCCTAGTATATTTGACATAATTGACACTGCGCCTACTGTCACAGATCGCGCAGCAGGGTATTTTCCTGTCAGGGACACAAGGCGTATACTTTTACATGTTACGTTGGGCGACGTTCCTCTTATAACTTTATTTTAATGCAATTACATGTTGTTAAATGAGTTTATTCCAAGCATGCTGTATCTTTTTATGGGCATGAGCGATACTCAATTTACAAATGAATCACTCTTTTGAGTCGATTCTGTTCAAAGACTTCATCAAACAAGTTGGCCGATCTGTCTAAATCGGTTCGCGAATCAGTCTGAATGATCTGTTCATTTCCTCACGCACTGAATCGTCTGAAGTGCGTTCAATCACACTCGACTCGGATTCGTAACAGGAAGATCAAGAGCGTTGGATGAAGTGGCCGTGGTTCTACAGTTTAGTCTAGTGAAAGCAAATCTGCAAACGCATTATATTTTTGCCAGCGATGAAGATCTTTATTAGTTGAACATCTTCGTAAGCTGTCTGTGAATGAATGATTCCACAGGACAATACATTCGATTTCATTTCATTCAGGTATTACATTTTACAACCAAACAGATTATTACGCCACGATAGCACTACTAAAAAGTATGACATTATCCGTTTTTTGGACATATACATTAATTTATAGGCTACAAAAAACGCTTCAGAGCGTCGGCGCACTGGCAAAGGTTAACAGGTTAATCTAGATTAATCTAGATTAATTCCAAGATGACAGTGAGATTAATCTAGATTAAAAAAATTAATCTATGCCCACCTCTAATATATATATATATATATATATATATATATATATATATATATAATGTGCATAGCTATAGTTACTAATATGCAATATTTAGCAACAAATATTTCTGCCACTACATTCCATTTAAAGATCAGAGCATTTGAACTTGTTTTCTGTGCATTACAGGCCAGGACATGTTTAGCTGTGGCATCGCTGGTGCATTGCATGGTGGTCTTCTCTGTGCCGCCACCGTCCTGAACTACCGTGTGTACATTGACCTCATGCTAGTCAAGAAACAGCTCAAGTGGAAGAAAGCAAAGGAGACAGCGAGACTGGCTAAGCAGAAGAAGCAGTGATGAAGCGGTGCTGCCTCTGCAGTTTCCCAGGAGAACTGAACAGGTAATGTTAATAGTGCGTTCAAGTCATGTGTCACGGATTGAGCCAGCATAACAATCAGCACTCGTTCACAATCACAGGAATATGAACCTGTCACGACCTCACCAAGGACCCTTCACCCTGGTATCATCTTCATCAGACTGTTCATCAACTGTGTGCTTGTTAAACTCCTCAGTTATTGTAATATAACTATGACATGTAACGATAAAGTTTAGAGTTGCTTCATAAATGAATGAAGAAAAAACAGTTAATTAATTCGGCTGAAGATCATTCCTGTCATTAATTAAGAGAAGGTTCACGGCCATCTTGCTCAAACCAAAGTGACTTGAACACACCTGACGTTGTAAACACGACTTCCCAACTCGTAAATACGAGCTTCCGCACCATAAGTACTGAAATAAAAACAAATACATATTCTACAGAAAGAGAAGAAATATTTATAAAAATGGAAGAGCAGCCCTTAATTGTTACTTTGGGGTTAGTCAGTATACTTTAACCTATTATCAGTTAAAGATTTTAATATTATGTATAAACCTATGATATTGCCTTTTGACATAATCTATAAATGGCAATAAATTCAGAGAAAATATGTAATTTTTTTAATGTAAATTTTTAAATATTTCACCTAAAATGCTACAATATAGAGCGTATTTTTGTAAAAGTGTGCATCATGCTGGTTTCCTCAACAAAAAGCCAATAGGTGAATTATTGCCAGACAAAAAAGCTGTATCCAACAAAAGTTTATGATTTTTAGGCCTAAATACAGTCGTATTGTCAGATGTCATCAGTCAGTCAGATGTAAAGGCTATAAATGATCTATACTTCAATGTCACCAGCTTTCAACAACTCTTTCAGTCTTTATTTAAAACATTTCCATGAAAGTGTGAGTTATAATAGCAATAGAGCATGATTAAATCCAATGAGGCTGTGAAGTAGATGAGTTTACTTGTTCACTGTGATGATGTTTAATGTCCGACAACCTCTGTTTATAGTCCCATTTAAACACTTGTTAGCAACCTCCTTTTCAGGACAAAAGCTTTAAAAACATTACGAGGTACTGATGTATTTTAATGTTGTAAAATAAAAGGAGAAAATGTGTTTTTTGTGTTTTATTTCAGGCATTTAACAAAAACCCCGTTCAAAAAACCCATTGACTGGGACGTGCTAAAATACAAACTCATTTTCGAGTTTTAGCATACAAAAAAAAGTAATTCCCGCAGCATTCTACTTCAACCCAGGTTAAAGCTCAACGCAATAAAAAAATCAAGCTTAATATGTCAAAGAAGCTTTGTAAAAGCATTAGGATGCTGTATAACTAATTACCGGTAACAACATCGACACATCACCTGCTTTTCAAGCAGACCTCCCACCTTTATGCTCTTCTAACCCAGGCTTGATCCCACTGGAGATTGGTGCAATAGCAGGAATCAAAGGAATTGTGGGAAACCTCAGACTTCCTGATTTAAGTGGACATTTCCCCTGGGATTCCCTTACAGATTGGTTGGCATAACACTGCCCTGACAGACGTGTGTGTTTGGGACGGGGAGGAGGAAATGAATGGCCTCACTGTGATTCAGAGTCCGAGTCGAAATACGGCTCTGCTCCTGTACGCATGGGTTGATGTTCCCATTAAATAAATCTACAAAGTGAGTTTTAGGCAAGTCAGGTTCATAAAATATGAGAAATAAAAACAAAGCTTTCATTAAGGTGCAGTGCCAACTGCATTTGTCGTTTATACAAATATCATTTAAAGCCTACTAATAACATGTAGTACTTCCAGCGTCTTCCAACTAAGAATTATGAAAACGTTTCAGGGCTTGGATTACACATTTTCAAGAATCCAGAATAGACAGAAATGAACTTGTTTAAGATGCAGGGGAAATGGGTTTAGTTTGAACTGCAACCAAAAACATTTAAGAGAACCAAAACACACAGGAGTTAGAAGCCAGATGGGGGAAATGGACCCGTAATCTCAACGCATTTCATGGATGATTTCAACTGTATCGCAGCCCGTGGGAATACAGTCATGTACAGTGAAACATACACAATAGTAGAATGCAACACGAACGGGAGCAAAACTTGACTATGAAAAGAAAAACACAAAATTGAATGGTTTTGCTGTATCATCTTCCTACGGCATACTATTGGCAGATATAGTGATGAGTCTGATGACCGCACAGTTTATGTAAGTAGTCTGTTATAGTGTTATAAAGCTATTAGAATATCATCTTACTTTTTGGCTACATTAATATCAGCGATTTCACCTCATTTTGCTCAGTTTGGCCCAATAAAATTAATGTTTTTTCCTCCTTGGGTGTGAGCTGCTTCTCACTTTATCATACCATACAAACATTGATTTAACAACAAAAACACATATGCAAACTAAAGATAATTATTTTTTTTTTAAATATTTTATCTAAAGGTTCAATAAACTGTTCCATAAAAAGATTTTCTCACTGATTTCAAATGTAGGCGTTACAGATGTCTAACAGATGTCTAAATGTCACTATTTCTACATAAAAGGTCTAATGCAATAGAGGAGACCATGCACGTGGTAGATGAATGATACAGCTGTCTAAAATTGTGCCCATCATCATTTGAGCGTAGTATTTGGCTAAACACAGCAAACGATGGATGATGAACTCAGGGGTGTTGTATGTCTCCGCCCCCTGCAGTATAAGCTCCTCCCATGGGCGGGGCTTCACGCCTGTCTTTTGTCCCAGAGCTTTGCTGCTGTGTGCAGGCCAGAAGATCCAGCTGTTTCTAATCTGAGTGGGCTGTTCAGAGCGTCCCTGCCAGAAATACATAGAGAGATCTCTGAGGAGAGGAAACTTTTTAGCTGAAGAGAGAAAAAGCGAAGACTAAAAACTGCCACATTAATTACCATTAGTTTATTAACTGTGCTATAATGTGTCATCATCACATAACATAAAAGTTCCAATAAATATTAGTTTGAACATTGTGGACTGACTGTGAAGCCAAGTATGGCTTTGCTTGCAAACATGGTTTTGCCTGCAATTAATTCATTCTACATGTATAAAGAGCAATGTTATTTAAATATCTTTGAGATACAAATTTTTCCACAATACGGAAAATTCATTCATATTTATACAGTACATTGTGCTCTATAATGCCTTTTTACAGTTTTTTCTGTTTTCATTATAATTTTAGTTAGTTTTAGTAATTTTGTTGTGTTTGTTTTTGTCATTTTAATTAGTTATTGTTTTTTTATGTCTAGTTTTCATACATTTTGATTTCAGTTGTAGTTATTTTAGTAGCCTACATCAAGTTAAACTAAATTAAAATGAGAAATGTTACCTTAGCAACTATAACTAAGTTTGAAATACTTTACTTTATTTACGTTTACTTTTATTTTATTTCAAATAACAAAATTTTTTTATGGTTTTAGTTTGTTTACTATAATAAACCCGATCAAGGGAAAAAAAATTTAAAATGGAAGTGAGTGCAATGGTTGTCTTTCCCAGCTGTTTTTAATATTTTCTGCTCTATATCTAACTCATTCAGTGTGTTATAGAGCGAGAGAGAGCATTGTTGGCGTATTCAGCACTTCACGACAATCCAGGAAAGATTTTTCCATGTCTGTGGAAAACAGGCTAGACTCAAACACAACAGTAAAATGGCTTTGGCCTTGGCGGCACGACTAAAAAAAAACGAAAGTAGATCTCGCACAACATTCAACTGAACATGTTTTTATTAACAAAAAAGTCACTATATTCAGACACCTCAAAATAAGATGAAGAAAGTGTCTGTAAAGTGTGATGTCAAAAGAAGCCGGTCCTCGTGATTGGTGGAGTGTCTGTCGGTCAGGCTTGTTCTGTTGGAGGAGTTTTGCTTCTTCTGCCTCTGACTCACAGCACTGGAATTCTCTTTGGCAGCTTCTCTCCTCTCCGTTTTCAGCTGTTGGATATATATCGCCCGGGGTAAATGTTGTTTCATGCAGGACCGAGCGAGAGGGAGTGAGGGGAGGAGGAGGAGGAGGCCTTGTAAAGGGAAAAAGTCCAGGACTCAGGTTTATATACACTGAGAAACAGACAAAGGAAGTGAAGTCACATTCTTCACTGGAAAAAACTGAGCAACATCTAAATGGGATCAAATACGAATCCTAGGATTCTCTTGGACAAACCTAAACCTATTATTTTTTATCTGAGTTCGATTTTTTTAGTTCTATTTTATCAGAGTTTTATTTAATTTCCATTAGAATCTAATCGAAATGTTAGGGTTATGGTTAGTTAGAATAAGTTGACAAGTACTTGCAATGTTTCTTATAGTCAGTATCTGTAGCTGTGGGGAGTATTAGTGTTAGCAGATATTAAGCAGACAGTTTGCTGATACTCTAATGGCTGCTATTTGACATATAGTAGCAAAGTAACTTATATTATAATGTCTAAAGTGGACAATCGAAATACAGTGTTATCATATGAATTTGCTTTTCCAGTTGTCATGTTATTTCTCAACAATGTCAATAAGCAGCTAAACTGATGCTCAGGTAGATGAAAATATATTTCAAGGAAATATTTATTTGTGGTCATTAAAAATAAAATTGCTTCACCAGTGAACTTTAAAGGGTTAGTTAACCCAAAAATGAAAATTCTGTCAGTATTTACTCACACTCAGGTTGTTCCAACCCCGTAAGACCTTCGTTCATCTTCAGAACACAAATTAAGATATTTTTGATTAAATCTGAGAGCTGGATCACTCCTCCATACTAGTTCATAGGCTTCTTCAGGGATTGAACTTGCCAGCCCCGAAAAGTTATTAAAGAAATCGTTAAAATAGTCCAAGTGACTACAGTGGCTCAATCTTAAGTTTATCAAACGACGAGAATACTTTTTGTGCGCAAAAACAAACAAAAAATAATGACTTTATTTCACCTATTAATTTCCTTCTCTGTGGGTCTCGAGTCAGTTAGCGTAGTGTAATAGCGTAGAGCTACGTCACACGTAGGCTCACTATTGGCCGACGCTGGTCATGTGTGTGATGCGTGTGACGTACAACACAGAAGCGCTGCGCTGTTACACTAGTGAACTCACTCGAGGCCCACAGAGAAGGAAATGAATAGTTGAAATAAAGTCGTTATTTTTGCGCACAAAAAGTATTCTCGTCGTTTATCTCGTCTCGTTTATCTCGTCTCGTTGATAAACTTAAGATTGAGACACTGTAGTCACTTGTACTATTTTAACGATGTCTTTAATAACTTTTCAAGGGCTGGCAAGTATCAATCCCTGAAGAAGCCTAGGGAGGAGTGATCCAGCTCTCAGATTTAATATCTTAATCCAAAATATCTTAATTCGTGTTCTGAAGATGAACAAAGGTCTTGGGACAACATGAGGGTGAGTAATTACTGACATAATTTTCATTTTTGGGTGAACTATCCCTTTAAAACAGCGAAATGCACAGCATTTAAAAGACATACAGTACATTCTTCTAATTGTATACAATACCCACAAACAGTGTAGTTATTGGTCTTTGCATGCTTTAAATGTTAGAAGGTGAAGACAGTAAAGCTTGAGGCAGTACACACACCCCTGCTGTCACACACTAATCTGCTGTAGACAACAATCACACTAAATACCCCTTCTCTAAACAGACACAGCCTCTACTTCAACTAAATAACCCCCGCTGACAGCAAGCCTCACTTAAGCCATCTCTGCAGTGTCACATAACTGCATGGAAACAGTTTGGGTAGGAACCACAATTACTGTGCATTCTATGCTATTAAATTAAGGGATAAAAAAGAGCATTTGATAAAACTATAACATATGCTATACAAAGCTCTGCATTGTTTGTGATGCCATAAATGTCTGATACAATTTAACAACATCACAATGATATTCAGACTAACGGCACACTTTTAGAGTAATAAGAGTGTGATTACTCTTAACAGTTCAATACAAGTTATTACGTAGGCTAACTTATATTTTAGCCGTAATATTGCCATGTTACTTTATCTATTTTTGCTCTGCCACCGAAAATCCAAATGAAGCCACAGCGTAATGATTCGTAGTGGTGTTTCGTTCTTTAATGAGTCAGTGTTTTTGAACGAATAGGCTGAGTGAATGATTCAATAACTCCCTCATAAATAAGGTCACTTGGTGCTATTTTCTGGCGGAAGGATTTTACTTGCAGACAGACGGGATAGTGTTTATTGACAATGGAAAGCGAAGCTTTCGAGTTGCTCGAAGACCACAAAACTGACGACAACAGCTCCAGTGAAGGGTTGTAAAACCTTAAGGGGACACACAGCTCCATTATATCTCCATCTCTGTAAGTTACAGAAATCACACATGAAAACTCTTGAACGTTAACTGCTCATTCACACGAAGCACTGCAAAGGAGAGTTTGCTATGCTCTAAAACTACTTACATATTTGTATGTAAACTTAAAATATGTGGTTTATACACAACCACCATCTTTAAATCAATAGTTTTACATTTCTCCATCGTTTTTCATTCGCAGTGCTTCAATGGATTGTTGTTCTTTCCTCAGCTGTTAACTACACTATCTCATACCTTTTTCTTTTTGTAGCATTGCCATACTTTGTTTGCTTTAAATCAAAGTTTAAAACAATATAACTATAAAACAAAGACTTTTTAAAAATCCCTATGGAAAAAAGTAATGGGAAAAAACTTCCAGAACCAAAGCCATTTAAAAAGTGTGTGGGCACCGTTGCACTTCGAGTTATTCCGCGGTGTGTGAAAAACTTCGCTTTAAAAGAGCAGACTGCTGTGTATTTGGAAGATGTGGAAGGAAACTGTCAGTGCATTTATGCACCATTTTAGAATAATGAGAATATAATCAATCAACTAAGCATTAAAGATATCTTCACATTTCAGAGGGAAATACATTATTGTTAGTGCATCAAGTCCGGTTTATTTAGTCAGTGGGGGTTGTGTGTACGAGTGTGTGTCTGTATCCGGTCTCTGTCGACTCTGAGCGTGTCGTCCCAGTAGGAAAGGGCTGGGAGTGTGTTTGTGTGTGGTGTAAACTGTTTTCTCTGGACACACTTCAGTGCCTTCTTGAGCTGTAATGGAGGAGGTCTTACAGCTTGCACCCGGACGGGGGTCTTAGCTAAAAATGTTTATATTGAAGCAAGGTCCAAAAACTGTGTGTGTTTGTGTGAGGGATAAAAATCCAGTGCTACATTTTTGTTCTTTAGCAAAATTTTTGACACCCAAATGTATTAGCAAAAACAGAGCTTTTCTACTAGTAATAATTGTATTATCTTGCAAACAATGACACGTCACTGAAGCGTACTAACACAGAGTTCACCAGAAAGGATCTTTTTTATGGCTTGCAGAAGACTTTTTAAAGGCAGAGAGGATTATGGTTGAGCTGCGTTTAACCTCTACTTATTTTATGAGTCATGATTCACTCTTTCCCTTGGAAAATCCTCAGTCTCTCTGTCATTTGTCTTCCTGCATCCTTTAAAACACTCAGATATTATCAATGATTTTTTTCCTCGCTCAAAGTGTAATAAATATTGCCTGTATTATGTAAAACAACTATTTAAATATATTGTATTGTCTTGTTGAATATATTAGTTGTTCACTGTAAATTATACACTGTAGGTCATACTTTTTTTTACTGCCAGTGACCCTACCTTTTAAGTCTAGTTGCTTTTTTTATATTTAAGAAATTAATACTTTTTTTCCAAAAAGGATGCTTTAAATTGATCAAAAAAGACAGTAAATACTTTTACAAAAGATTTCTATTTCAAATAAATGCTGCTCTTTTGAACCTTTTATTTATCAAAGACTCCTGGAAAAAAGTATCATGGTTTCCAGAAAAATATGAAGCAGCAAAACTGTTTACAACATTGATAATAATCAGAAATGTTTCTTGAGCAGCAAATCATCATATTAGAATGATTTCTAAAGGATCATGTGATACTGAAGACTGGAGAAATGATGCTGAAAAAGTCTTAGCCCAAACTTTTGAAAGGTAGTGTATGTCCTGTTAATTCTAATATAAATTCTACTTTTTACTTTGTATACTTTATAATTTGATTAAAATAATGTACACTGTTTGCATGGAGTATTTCATAGAGGTTTAGAAAGTACAGGCATTGAAAGTAGTTCAGTTTTAAGCAGGTTCTGTCTGTGGTTCACATCTCAAGACATGACCAACGCCAGTCCACCGTAAATCACGCAACAGCCTCTCGTAAATAACTGAACATAATGTTGAATTTCCACAAAACCAGTAAATCATTGTCAAACTGTTGACCAGACAGTCTGAAAATCTTTCATTGCTGTCTGAAAGTGTCTGTAGCTCCTATTGTATCTTCTGTAATATTCTTTTTCTTTATTATTATTCCTCTCTCATGGGAGTCTATATGGGGACATAACTTAAGACACTGGTACACAGAAAAAATTACACTTGTGTAGTGATGGTAATGAATAGTATTCTGTCCAACTTTGGGGACCAAATACAAACTTTTGTCCAGTTTTGTCCAACTTTTGTCCAACTCTAGGACCAACTCTATAGCACCACCACTAGTTCAAAATTTCACTTTTCAAATGGTTAAAACTTTTGAAGCCTTTGTTCTAGAAAAATGAAACTTGGTACACCTGGTTCCTCTCATCATGCTGATCACATTTAATATCTTACATGAAGACTCCGGCCATTACAGTAGTGGCCATTTTGAAAAGTACAGAATTGCTTTTTTTTCAAATTTCAATCTTTGAACTGAGCCATACAGAATTGACCGAACAGAATTTAGTTCTAAATTTTTGTTTAAAAGTTATGATGTGAAGTTAACAATGGCAAACCAAAATTAGATTAGATGCTATGTCTCTCGGCCAAACTTTAAACTATGGAAACCAAACTCGGTACGCTTCATTAGAGCCATGATCTAAGGGGCCACGCAGCGTCATGAGATTGGTCTATTTTTGCTCATCGCTATTTGAACAGTGCCGAATCCGTGGATACCGATTTTGCCAGGAACGAGCCATGGTCTGCGATGTTGAAATTTGTCATCCATTGCAATATCTTTTAAACTATTTGATATATCGGTACAAAATTTGGTCATCGACAGCATGTCCTGAAGGTACTTGAGAAGAACTCATCGCCGCCTAGTGTTATAGAGCTATAAGGATTCTTGCAAAAACACTTAGAACTCTTGAACACATTGTCCAAATTATGATTTCTTTGTCATCATATTCCTTTGCTTATGCCGATCCTGAATATGTAAGTTTTTCATTTACCATCATTTTGTTTGTCTGCCATTTTCAAGTAAATGAGAAATTTTTTTGCTACTCCTAAATTTTTTCCCAATTTTGTCCAAAATCGGATCAGATGATTTTTGGACTGAGTCGCAGAGAAATGACTGAACTGTAAATAAATATAACATGCAGTCGATTTATATACAAAATGTTCATTTTGGGTTCGATTCCTGCATGGTGCAACTTTATTAAGTGTATGTATTGTCACTTCGATTCCTTTGTTATCTGGCTAAGTATTGGTCTAATCTTTCTTCCTCTAGGATTAGAAATGTTTTTGTTAATTTTGAGTTCATTCTCACCTGTCTTTCTGAATCTGTTTTACATGTACATTCTCTTTCTTCTCTTTGTGTTCTTCTGCCTCTGCACTGCTGTTGCTGCGCCAGCTATAATCTCTCATCCTAAATATTTTGTTGAAAATCAATCCAGATTTCACTTGTCACAGGAACGTTGTCATGATGCACAGCACTAAAGCATTGCGTAGGGAAGTTGTCTACTCCTTAATAAGCTGTGGAAGCTGATGTTAAAGGACAACACTTAAAGCCCTGTTTTAAGATCGTTTCTGATGAAATAGAATGGTTAAGATTAAAATTTGGACAAATGCTGCTGTCCGGAGAATTTTCGGTTTCTGTGTTAGCACCAATGACAATGGTTTCATAGGGGCACTGGAACAATCCTTCATAAAACGCATTAAACTTTAGTTTACAAAGACGTGAAAATCACCGAGTGGTCTGGGGTGTTCACTGATATCCTCACGCAAAAATCGCTGCAAAAGATGCTTTCCAACAGGTGTTTTACCAGTCGTAACTGTGGACCTATTTTTCCAAACGCCTCACAACCGGACATTCTTCCGTTGAGAGCTTGAATAATAGACACTCCAGCCCAGTTGGTGGCGATAATGCACCTTTGCCAATGTTTGAATAGCGTAGCTTACGATACCGCGACTGCATAAGACTACAGAAAGAATACAAACAACCCCATTTCCGTTCCCGGCGGCGGAGTAATACCGTACCTCACAGAACATCCAATACAAGTCAATGGAGTTGGACAAAAACTACGATAAAACCTGTTGGAAAGCATCTTTTGCGGCGATTTTTGTGTGAGCATATCAGTGAACACCCCAGACCACTCAGTGAGTTTCACGTCTTTGTAAACTAAAGTTTAATGTGTTTTATGAATGATTGTTCCAGTGCCCCTATGAAACCATTGTATAGGTGGGGGGGTGCTTACACAGAAATCGAAAATTCTCGGGACAGCAGCATTTGTCCAAATTTCAATCTTAACCGTTCTATTTCATCAGAAACTATCTTAAAACAGGGCTTTAAGTGTAAAATACCGAACTTGTCCTTTAAGTGCCTTGCACACAAATGAGTCTTGAAAAAAATGTTTAACCTGTCAATGATTCTGATACGTGTCTGTGCTTGTGCTATTCTGAGACTGCACACTCTTTAGATGCTCTTACCAATCTGTACTTTCAAGGATTATATGCACACGCAAACTACTGAAAGTAAATGTCTGTAGACATACTGTGAAGACTTGACTCCAAAGTTATTTTCGAGGAAAAAGATCACACATGTCGACCTCCTGCGACTAGTGTTAAGTGACTATATACTGTAAAGTGAAAACATGTATCATGTATAAAATGGCAAAAATTGCATATCATTGACACTGATTTGATCGCAGGGGTGCACGTGACTTTTTTGGTCTGGTTCTCAAGGGATCACCTGGAGATGCTGCTTGGTTCCCACACTTTACGCTGCACACTTATCCTACAAGCTGCCGTCATCACTTTCCTCCTGACTGCTCTCCTAACTCTCTTCTTTTCTCTCGAACATGGTAGATGATGATGATGTTTTTTTATTATTATTAACATTAATGACACAGACAACAGCAGGAATATTAGGCTGCTGTCACTTTAAGACTGAATGCACGGACCGAATATACTGAGATGTATCCGATATCTTTCTCAACGGTTCACTAACCGAAAGAATACTTGCCGAGATGGGTATTTTGACATAATTTTGTATATGTGACCCTGGATCACAAAACCAGTCACAAGTAGCACAGGTATATTTGTGGCAAAAGCCAACAATACATTGTATGGGTCAAAATTATCGATATTTCTTTTATGCCAAAAAGTAAAGATCATGTTTTATGAAGATATTTTGTAAATTTCCTACCATAAATATATAAAACATTTATTTTTGTGAGTGAATGCAGCACAATCGCGAACATAAATGGACAACTTTAAAGGGGATTTTCTCAATGTTTCGATTTTTTTGCACCCTCAGATTCCAGATTATCACATAGTAGTATCTCGGCCAAAAATTGTCCTATCCTAACACACCATGCATCGTCTGAAAGCTGATTAAATAAACTTTCTATTGATGTATAAATCTCAATTTCAAGAAATAGACCCATGTGACTGGTTTTGTGGTCCATACGCACCAGTTATGTGCATCCCTGATTATTAATGCAAAATTTAAACAGTAAAGTCCCGATATACACTACCGATAACTATATTAGCGTCCACACCAACAGAGAATATCATTCTGTTTATTCTAAACACAAAACTCACGCTAAAGTTTTGTCATCTGCCATTTTCAATGCTCAAGCTCTTGAAAGCAGGATGGATTCTGATTGGCTGACAATGTTTTTATCGTTCATCAGCTGGAAAAAGCATTCTGAAATTGATTCCAAAGATATCGTTTCTCTGCAGTGTTTTCGTTATAGTTGTGGTGTGGACTCTGCTATTCTTTTATACAGTCTTTTATACAATTTTTAGAACTACAGTATATCTTTATCGTTCTACTTATCGTCCTTGGTGTGAACGGGCCTTTAGACAATCATAAAACAAAGCAATTCATGAAACGGCAAGAGCAAAGGTAACACAAAAAGTTTGACATTTTATTTCAGCATGCAATTTGAAGTGAATTATATAAAATTACAATGCTAATCATTTATAACCTCCGGGGAAAGTGAGTGTAAATTGAGTTTAGTTTGGAGCAGAGCTGTATTTGTGCCAGATTTAGTGGTTGTCCTGAAACTGGCACTTTCTAGTCAACAGAGGGAGATAGAGAGGCAGCGAGAGAGGGCGGGTTTGCTCTGTCTGGTTCTGCTACTGAAAACATCTGGATCTGTCATTTGCAACCCTTCTCTGGAGATGGAAAATTTTAGGTGTGCACATATTGGAAACATGTTGAAGCAGTGAATCCCACCATTAGCAATGATAAGCATTAGCTATGCTTCTAAAACACTTGAGAAAGCATTGTGCTTGAGATTGAAATCAGGTTTAAATTCTTGTTTTCCACTGTTCTTGTTCACCTGCACATCCCCACATCTTGCTGTACAAACAGATCCCTTTTATAGTGTCTTTTTTTCCATGGACCTGTAAGACTTTAATGACATGGCTCTGGATGATGAAGACCAACATCTGTTGCTTAGTTTGCAATCGTTTTTTATGTTCATTATTCTCTTGAAGTGTCCTTCTGACTCAGAACTCAGAACCAATGCAGCAACTCCAGTCTGCATCTACAGGATCCTCGAGATATCAGCTGATCATGAGCCATTATTGACCACTTTAATGCATTCATTTAACAAAATAAAGTTTTTTTGGATGACACCTAGCTTAAAATTTGAAAAAGACAACAAAAGTCTGAGAAGTTACTTGCATGTCTCCTTTTTACTAAAATCTACAAAATTTATGTTATGCATAAAGATTCTTCCAGTAATGTTAACTGCATGTTCTTTCACAGTTATATTGTGTTTAATAATGTTCTCAAAACATTAGCGCAACATTTTTATTTATAGATCGTTCATTGAACGTTTTTCCTGAAATATTCGAGTTGCACATTAGTTTAATTTAATGATTTTTGAAACATTGTAATTGTTACTTGTTCAATTGTAGAAATGTTCCTGTAACGTTTGCGAAATGATGTAAGGGAATGTTACCTTAACATTGGAATAATTAAGAAAACAGTTTTTGAAAACATTTTTAAAAAACCTGTAATTTTAAACGTTCATATTTTATATATATATATATATTACTTTAGCAAAACATTCTTAAAACATATATATTTGTTGGCTGGGATGAAAGAATAAGTCACCATCTTTGCTTTAGTTCTCTCGAGTAAAAATGTCTTTGTGTTTCAGAAGCAGGGCGGAGAATGAAACAAAGACCTGTCCACGTTCACTAGTTGCGGTTCTTAGATTTTGAACCAGACAATTACCTCTCAAAGCAAGAAACACCAGAAGGCATAAAATGTCTTGCCTCACAGCTTCATCATTTATACTATAATAATGAGCTCCTGCATTTAAACAAGCTGTTCAATGAGCATCTTTCACCACAAAATGACATCAGTGGTTTTAAGGTCTGGAGTACACGCTATGTGGCCGTTGCTGTCTTGTTTTGCTCAGGCGCCAAAATAAAGCACATTGTAGATATTGTATAGCAGCCATCTTGCTTCAGTTTTTAGTCACAGCGTCCTGCTGTAAATGTTTTGTTATCAAAACGTGTTTGACACAGCGGACCAGCGCCAGAAGTCTCCATCTGCTTAAACACTTCAAGATGTTTCTGAAGCTGAAACGCTTGTGCGAGGAAATTATGTTCCATATCCCAGTTCTCCAGGTTTTTGAAAACAGTCAAATTGTTGCAATCAACCAAATGATCATTACTAAGGATAATTAATCCTCTTAAAAACAAAAAAAAAACCATTGATTTTGTGTCTGTGAGAATGCGTTCTAGACTACTCTAGGTCTCAGACCAGCATTTCAAAGCAAGTCGACCGGAGAAAGACAAGGGAAAGGAAAGGGATCGGGTTTCGAATGAGGGGATGGAAAAAGTAAGACTTGCTTTGGCTAGTCTTAGAAAAAGAGACATGAGACACATTTCATTTACTGAAAAATTGTGACTGGTATTCATTTTTCTAATTGGCCAATGAGAAAATATACAGGTATCTTTTTTTGTTCAAATTTACATTTTTTCTTCTTTTTTTTACGGGGCAGAAGTGAGATGGGGTCTGGTGTTTAGATCATTGTTAATTTTACCTGCTGTTTTACTCACAGTAAATGTTGAACACTTTCCCACATCAGCTCAAGATGTTATAAATATCTATCCCCATTCTATTAAAAAACTCTTTCATCCTTAAGGAGATTTTTGACTTTTTCATTGTTTTTTTTTTTTATCACATTGCCTGTGTTAATGCCAACTGCATACATTTTGGCAGAAGTGTTTATTTTTACTGGAATTTTAATATTTCACCCTCATTTCCTCTCATAAATATATTTTACAATAGGAACACAAAATAATTACACTCAGGAATTGTCCCCATTTTCCCCAATTTCCACTATAAAATTATGCAGTCTTTGTTAATAGGCAAATATATATATACAGTATAAAATTGGTCCAGGGGATCTATGAATTTCATCCCCAAATATGGTGTTGGCCATTTAATTTTTTCTGTATTCATTTTAATTAGATTTTAATAAGCAAAAAGTATATCTAATCAATTGAAGTAAAAAAAAACTTGAATAATTTAACAAATATATATATATTTTTTCTTTTTCTTTTTTTTTTACAATAATAGAGCCAAATGAAATTGATATTTTTTCAGATTTTTCTTTCTTGATTCAGTGTTTTATGATTTAATACAAATTTATTATCAATAACTGTGTTAATCAAATGAATGCATACAAAATTCGGCAAACAAATCTCTGCACAACAGAGGTTTACGGTTTTGATTAAAACGTGGATGAAAAAAAATGGTGTGATTGTGATTAAAAAATAATGTTTTAATAATCTGCATTATTATTGTTGTTACTCTGAAAATGATCTACGGAAAATGGTTAAACCATTCTGGCGGATTGTTTTCATAAATTAAATGGTGAAACTGTCTCTGGAGATGAAGTTCATGTGATCATGTTCTCATATAGTGAAAACACCACAAGCATCACGAGTGCTTGAGACCAAACTGAGACAAGCAGAACATGCACACTTCATATTTAAATGAGTCTTTTTGCACCTTAATATTCACAGACACTAGTCCAAAAGTAGGGCTGTACACTTAATCATATTGCAATGTGATTTATTCATCCAAATGCCGTGACATTCTGTGTTATACAGTAAATTCCATTTTTATGACTGGATTGTGATTCCGTCCGTGTTTTCCACATCGCAGATATCATATGGTGCATATTACTCGTGTGAGTCTTCTGAATTCATATGAAAGCTTTGTGTGAGGAACAAACTAAAGTTGAAGTCATTTCTTTATTCGCAAGGCTAATATTGCCAGCCACTTTCAAATCATGTACGGTTGCTTTAGATTTAAAATGACTTCAGAGCATGCAATTCTTGAAATATTTATTTTGGGATGAACTGTCCCTTTAAGAAAAGCTGTTAGATGTGATGTGTGCAGTGGTGGAGCTCTGTGTGTGACTGGACAAGAAAGATGAAGGATCCTCCAGGATTCAAACCTTTTCTCTTTTTTCCACTGACGGGAGGTGAATGGGGGTTGAGATAAGTGATGGGGGGTTTCAAACGGGGAGCACACTTAAACCAGACAAGATTGAGGACTCTGGTAATGTTGCAGGCAGGTGGAGACAGGCAAAAAAAAAAAAAAAAAGCTCTGTGTGTGTTGGTGGGAGAGGGATGGGTGGACTGGTTTCTTTCGGTTTGCCTTTTCAAATCGAGTGTTTGAGGATGTGGCAGTGTGGTGCCACGTTCTGTGTTTTGGTTATATTATATCACAATCAAACCGAACAAATGTATGCATACAGTATACACGATAAAGAAGCGTAATTAAAACAAATGATTGGAGTATGTTTTAAAGGAAAATACTGTTTCAGAAACATAGGTACAAAAGCTGTCACTGTAGTGGTAAACTTTTAAAAGGTACTAATGTACCGTTTGGGATGTAAATATTTTCTAAATTTTTTCAAGAGCATGCTAAAATTTATAAGTGAAAATTGTTTCTGATATAAAGTCTCTCACAAACTGCACAAAACTAAATGCACTCATGATCATCATTTGCTTTCACTTACAACGTCTTATGTAGGCTATTTGTTCATATCAGTTTTCGTATATGTGTTGTGATGTCTATAAGGATGAATGAATAGTGTGTTACAGGAATGCTGCCTGCTCAGTGTCTGGACATGTTCACTGTGAGCCGGGGAGGGACACACACTCGGTGTCGAATATCTCTCCTCAATGTCTTCTCATCGCGTTGGGGTCAAGACGATGTAAACAGTCATGATGTCAGCCTAAAAATAGATGGAGAGCTCTTATAAGCGGTGAGATTTGTGTAGCGCCATTGAGCTTTTGTTGACATTCAAGAGGTGGGCATGATGATTATGCTTTCCTCACAAGCCTGTGTTTCATCCTAATTTAAGGGTTTCTTCTTTTATAACCCTTTATTAGAATGCTTTAATGTTCCCTTATGCCACTGTCTTTTATACTGATTCAGACCACCAAGCAATTCTCCCTTTTCTTAAATGCACTTCTCTTGTACTCCCCATGTAAAAACAGTGAAATATTATTACAATTCCAAATATCTGTTTTTTATGTGGACTTTTGAGCCCGTTCTCATCCTTTGGCGGCATATGTGACGCCATATGACAAAACGGTGAAATACTACGCACATGGCACCCTTTAGCGTGAATATAACACGCGAACCCAAGGCGTCATAAAGTTGACTGGCATCCTTTAGCGTGAATATGAGACACAGACCCTACCCCACACCTAAACCTACCCATCACAGTGCGTGTTATATTGACGATAAAGGGTGCCATGTGCGTAGTATTTCGCCGTTTTGTCATATGGCGTCACATATGACGCCAAAGGATGAGAATACGTTGGACATTTACAATGTAATTTATTCCTGTGGTCAAAGCTGAATTTTCAGCATCATTACTCCAGTCTTCAGTGTCACATGATCCTTCAGAAATCATTCTAATATGATGATTTGAGGCTCAAGAAACATTGCTTATTATTATCAATATTGAAAACGGTCGTGCTGCTTCATATTTTTGAGGAAGCTGCTGTACTTTTTTCAGGATTATTTGATGAATAGAACTTGTTTTGTTACATCATAAATTTCCAGTTACGTTTGACGCATCCAATGTGGATCAAAAAAATCTTACTAACCCAAAAATTAACAAACTTACTAAATTAACATATATGAATTACATTTTAATTTGCCACATTTTAATATTTTATAGAGCCATGTATAAACTCGCATAAGCACACTGGCTCTGTTCCAAAATCTGGAGCTCAATGTACTGATATAATACCAATAGTTGATGCAGTGTCAAAAAGTGTTGATCAAATCTGGTTATGAGGACACTCGACTAACAATTGCTTTCAATCGAGTTTAAAAAATATTGGGTAAAGCACACTCTTTCACTGCATGACATATGGACTTGCTCGCTATGGAAAATGTTCAAAATCAGTCACTTATGAGGTTCTCTCACATCTAGGATGCTGCCTATGTAGGCAGTGACAGCAAGGCATGAGGTTTGGGAACAGAGCCATTGTGTGTTGCTGGCGCTTCTCCCTCCCAACGATGATGATGATGTGGCAGGCTTGACAAATGATGTTGCATAGTTTTTGTGTTTGCAAACTTCAGAGGACAGAGGCATCAAAGTCCATCCCTTTTTCCTCTTCATCCAACATTTCATGCATCCAGCATCATCCACACCCACCATTTTTTTTTACCTAAATGATAAAGTGACCGTACGTGTCAAACACCGTCAACTCAGCCAGTTCCAGATCCTTCTTCTAAACCAACATGAACCGCTGAGGGTGGATCTGAGAGATCTATGAGTTTGGCTTTGTAAAGAGAAATGGGAAAATGTGAGAAACTAATGAGAAGCAGATACTGAAACCTTTAATGATTCGGAAACAATCTTCTATATACTTTCCAGCTCACTTTCAGAGTGAGTTAATATAAAATGATCATCTGTAAAAACTAAATCGGAAAATTTACGGTAAGAAACGGCACCTGTGGTTTCCCGAACTTGTAACTGTGGTCACGATACTGAAATTTTACAATGTCAATACAATACCTTAAAAAATATCGATATTCGATACCATTTTCGATACCATGGGGAAAACTGCCATAATACCACCATACAGATCCTTTGTTATCTCATTTCTTTGATAATTTGGTTAATTTTGTTACAATAGCTTACAAACAGAACAGCTTTATTTGAATAACTAAATTTTTAGTTTAACTAAATTTACGGTAAACAGTCAATAATAAAATAAGAACAAATTGCAAACGATAGCACAAATAAATACAATAAATTACACAGAAATAAACATGGCTTTAAGTTTTTCAGGTCTTAACAGTAGTTTTCAGGGAAAAATGCTAAAGAAATTAATCAAATGTAAAATAACACTGGATTGTCTTCATTGTAAAAATTAAAAACAGATTAATGCTTACGATTAAAGTTACAATAGTGAATCAGTCAAGAGCAGCGAGTACCAATGTACTGTTACACAACATGTCATTTCTTTCAACTGGGTTATTTACATTACAAAACTGACTGTATTTACCTGAATACTTGGCAATACGGGCATTTTTGTGTATGTATTTAACCCTTTAAGCGCAATAAACCACGAAAAAGAAGTCAATTGTGCTCGCGAGCTGTTTGAGAGGTGGCTTTATATGCAATTTTGGTCACACAAATCGAATCTGATACGCAGAGTGAACAGTCAATCATTCAGATCAGATTTCAAATGATGAACAAATAATTGGATTTGGACTGACTGTGAACGTAGCCAATGAATCAAAGTTCATCACAAGTATATTTTCCACTAGCTGAGGTAAATACTAATAATCAGAAAGTGCACAATATCACGCACACGAATATAAAACATCTTCATGATAACATGTGTCACTAAAATAACATTAATCAAACAACAATAAAGATGTAGAGATAGCGTCTTGAGATAACGTCAAGATATAAAGTAGCCTAACGTCTAAAGCAAAGAGTTGTAGAAAATCAGTTTACTGTTTTTCACTGTATATTATAAGATGAGTGATGGTTTTTACTTCAAAAGTCTGAACATTTAACAGTATTTTACTGTAAAATTACTTAATTAGATCTATTTGAAACCAATAGAAGCTTTACTGTTCTGTGATACATACTCTATAATCTGATTTTAGACCCATATGTGGTGTGAAACAGTGAAAAACAGCAGGGCCAGTAACGGAGGAGGGGCCTGAGTACTTGGCCAGACTTTCCATGCTGTAACAAGGGGAAGAGAAAGACCAAAAACACAACCATGCTGCGGTCTGAGAAACGACTCAACTTAATATGGCCATCTGCACTTAGCCAATCAGAGGGCTTTTGCATAAGCTCCGCCTTCCTATATTAGAACACTTTGAGCTTATTTTTCCACCATGTCTTTGTCTTATTTTTCTGGGCAGATGTGACGATGTAGAGAAAATGAAGTGCAGA
Organism: Siphateles boraxobius; assembly: GCF_051911475.1. Lineage (NCBI taxonomy): Eukaryota > Metazoa > Chordata > Actinopteri > Cypriniformes > Leuciscidae > Siphateles > Siphateles boraxobius. Next base: position 861,861 of record NW_027509220.1, read on the forward strand.
CATGAAGTAGAAGCCGAGTGCATTGTGTTACTGTGACCATGTGACTGTGACCAAAAGTATTTTTATGGAAAGCATGTTCTCTGAATCCAGCGTCCTCTGCACTGACATGTTCTCTCACATTATCTTGTTCAGTGTGGGTTTAATCCTGGCACTGCTGTGCGCTCATCTCCGCTCTTTCCAGTTTCCATCCAGACCCTTCTGTGTGTCTTTCCTGGTATTTCCTGCGAGATATTTGACGACACAGATTTCTGCTTCCCATCTGTACGTGCTGAGTTCAGAAAGGCTGTAAATCACAGTAGTGTCAGCCGAGCGCTTTAACCTGCTGGCTAATTTCGAGGGCTTTCACGCTCTTAAACTGTTGTCTCGCGTTTATGTCCCTAAATAGTGCAGATGCAGGAGTTCTCTAGTGTGTAGAGCACCTGTCTGTGACATAAACATAGCCTGAAAATATGGCTTATAAATATACAAAGCTTATGTATCAGTGATGGCCCACAGATGTTTGAGACTTCGAGAATATATTATAAATCATGTGTTCTTATTTGATCGGCAAATTTAGATTTACATTTATGCATTTGGCAGACGCTTTTATCCGAAGCGACTTACATTGCATTTCAAGGTACGCATTTACGTACATTCTTATCAGTTCTTGGTTTCCCAGGGAATCGAACCAGTTACTTTGGCGTTGCAGGTGCCAATGCTCTACTGTTTGAGCTAAAGGAAAGCTCCATAAATAGCAAAATTGTTTTGTTTAAAACTAGTCATATAAACTTAATTCAATATATATTATGTGAAAACAAACATACACCACCATTCAAACGTCTCTTATTCTCACTAAGGCTGCATTTATTTAATACAAAATACAGTAAAAGCATTAATATTATTAGAAATTAAAACTTATTATAATAAATTAAAATGGAATTTTTTTCCTGTGATCAAAGCTGAATTTTCAGCATCATTACTCCAGTCTTCAGTGTCACATGATCCTTCAGAAATCAGTATAATATGATGATTTTAGGCTCAAGAAACATTGCTTATTATTATCAATATTGAAAACAGTCGTGCTGCTTCATATTTTTGTGGAAGCTGCTGTACTTTTTTCAGGATTATTTGATGAATAGAAAGTTTTTTGTTACATTATAAACTTTATTACACATTATAAAATTCTGATTATTATCAATGTTGAAAACAGTTGTGCTGCTTCGTATTTTTTTTTATGAAAAACTGTGATTTTACATGATTCTTTGATGAATAGAAAGTTTTTATTTGAAACAGAAATCTTTTATAACATTTTGTCTTTACTGTCACTTTTGATCAATTTAAAGCATCAAAAAAATCGTACTAACCTTTATTTTTATGAGTGTAATAATAAATCATGCAAAAAGTAATTATTTTTTTCCTCAGTGATGTTCTGCCCTTTCCCGAAGGCTCCTCCTCACTCCTGAAGGCTGTGTTTCTTCCTCTGGCCGACAGAAGGCGTCTCACAGTGATGGGAATCGTTTCACTCGCGGTGAGCAGTTCTGGCAAGTCTTCTGGTAGAAAGCCAGACTCAATTTACCACCCGAGGCCACGTTTATTTTGTGTCTCCAAATGTTTCCTCATGACTATCCCGGTATGGGACTTGATTATCCACAATATATAAAGCACTGCTGTCAATCACAGCATTAGAGGATACCTTGTAGACAGCACAGAAAAGTGCAGTGACAATTTGAACACTCAATTCAAATCAGAAGTTTAGAAGTTGGAATTAGTGAAATGTTTGCTAGTATAAAAGCATATAGTATATTATTATATGCTGAAATGTGTGGTCCCAATTACTGGCTCATTTAGCAGGCATCTTTATAGACTATTGGCCCACGGGGAACTACAGTAAACCTCCTGGGAAAGACTTTTTATGACCTACAGACATAGTTTATTGAAAACCCTGTGTTTGGACCGGTCTTGATTTAACTGGATGATATTTTTAACATGTATGAAAATGCATAAAGCGCATTTGTTACCATAAAATGAATGTGACACTGGTAAAAAAAAATAACTGAGCAGAGAATACTTTTTCCCCAATTAAATGTATTAAATAAAAGATCCCTGTTTTTTGTTCACACTTCATGAAGACAATAATTAGTATTTAATTCGTATTAATATCTAGACTTTAATTTTTGTTTTACAAGAAAATACTATTTCTGTTTCTTTTACTTCAAAATTGCATGTTAAATTCAGTGTTACTTGCTGTTTCTTTGTAATTGTTTGTAAATGTACAATCAATTGTAAAGTAAATCCTAAACCAGTGACATAGTAGAGTTCCACTAAAATGTCAAAAGATAAAGGAAAAAATGAGTCTGTCCCACTCTTTTGAGCAAGTCCGTTGGTTCACTCAGGTAAATCTGCATGTCTTGATGCGATTCCAAAAGAAACTGGGATGTTTTTCCACTGGCAATGTTCACGCTCAGCCTGAAACCATCTGGAGTCATCACTGAGTTTTCAAACATCTCTGAACGTCGGGGAACTCCTCTCGCGAGAAGCTCGCCTGCAAAAAGCATTTAACCTCTCAGATGTCTTTGGGAAAAAAGAAACTCTCAAACTTTCTAATATCTCATTTTGGACCGTTCTTTTTGTCTTGCTTGTTTGAGAGGAACCCGTTTCTCAGACGAGATTTTGTCAATGAAATGTGTTTTTCTGTAGGTTCTTTTAGGGTTCAAAGGTTCATGTGTGATTTACACCACTCTCCAGAGACTCCTCGAGACTCCTCCCCTCCTACTAGTCTTTCTTCTTCTCTTTTTCTTTACTTCCTCCATGAATTTCTTATTGTTTACATACAATTTCTCATAGTTTACATAGAACATAATCTGCAAAAGATCACAGATAAAGAGCATAAAATGCACAAGTCTGAAAGGTTACATTGAAATAATAATAAAACGTTAGAAGATATTATTAACTCTGATTAATCAGATCAAATTTCAAGTCCATACTTCCCTAGTATTTAGTATGTGAAAACATGGCGGATGTTGTACATTTCGAATATACTACCCATATTCATACTATACTTTTTAATGGTCGCAAAGTAAATTCAAATTCAATTGTAGCTCCTGCTCAGACAGTATACATTTTCACACACACCGCATGTTTAAGCTGTGATATAGATTCAG